>NC_050576.1:288727934-289034184 GCF_011100635.1 Trichosurus vulpecula | reverse complement strand
TAGAATGTGCAACATAGTCTGATCTGGTTGTCCTCAGCCAGCTAGACAGAGTAAGCTAGTTAAATTAGTGGGCATTACTCCTAAGTGGGGTCTATATTATGTCCGTTCTTTCTACTTTTTGGAAACAGAGGAGGCTACGTCTCAATGTTCCTTAGTATGTAAGTTATCCAAGACTCTTTCTACTAAGTCCTTAGTAGTAACTTGGTCATATTCTTCTATTTGAAAGTGGAGTTTATTTTACCTTTTCCTCCTTGTAGACTTTGGCTTTCCTATATTGTTTCAAGTCTTTATATACCCTTAGTCTCTGAATTACTTGAAAAATACAATTGACCAATTGTGAGAAAGGAAGAACAAGAGGACACCAGAAACAAAAATAAAGAGGCAGAAGAGAGAAGGGAAAGACAAAAGTGCCATGGAAGACTGTTATGTTAAGTCTTTTCATATCTTTCATCGTCTTACCAAAGAAGGAAGCTGCAGCATTTCGAGGATTCATACTGGGATACCTAGGAGGCCTCTCAGGAACCAAATACAGTACCAGCTGGCAGAAAAGCTTTATTTATATTCCCAGCTAGTCCACCTGCTATCTGAAAATTTTGCACAGTTATACTGTAGACCGATCAATAGTGTGATTTGCTATCAGTGGGGAATAGGGGGACACCCTCTGACTCTTCCTATTTTTAAACAACTAAAGTTGTTTTGTATTTCCTAAACCATATTGATCCATGGGGCTAATGATAGTTTTTATTAAAGCTCCCTTTTGTAAACTCTGTCACAGAGGAAGCCTTGGAAAATGGCAATTAAGAACACTAAAAATGTTTGAAATCTTTTTTTTGTGGTGCAACTCTGCTGACAACTCCTGCTATGTGTAAAATAAAGCAAGAGATGCACATATTTTCCCTTCCTGAATTTGCAGAGATGGACTGATGCAGTAGCAATGAAGAAGGCTTATCTTTATACCCCCAGGGTGCTGCAACTCCCATACAACTCATTTACCATCTTGTCCATTATGGGAATGAGTTGTAAAGCCTGAATTGGCACTGCCCCCATTTTTCCATTTCACTGGGAATTGAAAGAGAGGCTGTCATTGATAGGCCCGTGCAAGGCCATCTGCTTCTCTACTTGAGGAGGTGCCCATTAAAATGGTGGTGAGATGTTGGGTGTTTAATTAGGAATGGGCTATAAGTTTCTTCAGTCTTCTGTAGTTTGACACCTGCTGGGCCAAACAATATAGTTATGGAGAGGGAAACTATAAATGAAACACTAAAGGAGAATTACTAATATCCAATTGGACACGAGGGAAAGAGGATACAATATTTTACATGATTCTAAACACAATCTAGCAAACAGTTTGTGTTTATGTAAATTGGATAAGAACTTTATATGGTACATGTTTTAGAATGGTCTTAGCTCCCAACAAGGAAATTATCTGAATTTCAAAGATAGATTTCTGTATATATGTATTTCTCAAAATCTTGGACTTGAGATTTTAAAATGGAACATTAGAAATGCCATCAATAAAACATCCTTTATTTTTATTCAATTGCAATTTGCCAATCAAGAAGGGTGTGTACTATTATACTGAAGATACACCATTACGATTATAGCTCGATGGGCCACTAAGGTTTACGGCAGACTTTCAAGTCTGTTGAATGTGTTGTTTAGCCTACTACTGGAAATACTGTTTTCCCTTCAGTTCTGGATCCTAACTATTGTTTCTACTATGGTGCAAATGTAATCCACATTTCAATAAAAAAGAGTACAGCTGGGAATTAACAGGGCAATAAAAGGGGCTTTAAAGGTGCATTAAACTAGAGTTCAAGATGTCTGCTACATTTGTAGCATAAATGCTAATAAAATATGTCTGTTATTAACTTTTTATGGCCTAACCAAGTGATAAAGACTAAACATTTATAAATATCTTTTGATGTATGTCCGTAAGATGGAAAGAAAAGAAAAAAAAGGTAATGAATGGAGGGGAGGGTGAGAACAGGAATCATTTGTCAATAGTATCTTTATTTAAAAAAAAAAAAAACCTTTCATTTTTTTTCTCACCCAAGGCATTTCGGGATTTATCTGTCTCAAACAGAAAGGGCAAGAAAATATTTCTATCATAATGACTGCAGCATTATTCTAGGAGATTCTGCTCGAGGGGCAACACTGTAAAGTGTACTATTGTTTACCTGACAATAAACCATTTATGTCAAATAATGGCTGACAATACAGCCAAGCTTGTTCATTAGGATCATACAAGTTGCTAGCTGTTGCTTAATAATACTCCAACCTATTTGGTATACTCATTGTTCAAGGCATAATTGCACAGATCTAATTGTTACATGTGACTGGGAAATTAAAATGATGGTCCTTGGAGAGACAGTAAGGTCTGTTTCAAAATGAATTTCATTATTAAAGAAAAATGAAAAGTGTTTTCTTTTTATTGGCATTTAAAGGTTTTAAGGACTGGTGATTCAAGATGTGAGAGAACAATGATGATTCTCAAAACAGAATGAACATGTGAAACCACATGGAAAATAAAATATGAGACCTATCAGAATCCTATGATTTTACAAAATGACCATTGTGTTGCTACCTACCAAGTTTAAATCAGTTTGCGATGTAATAGAACAACATTGAACCAAGAATGTGATAGATAAAAATACAGGAAAACAAGCTCAATATGTAGAAAAAGTATTTTTTACAGCTAGCTCATTTGCATCATCATTTTGACACCATTAAAATTTCAGAAAATATGTAATAAAGTATGAATAAATTTAATGTTGATGCTAACCAATTTGGCTTTCATGTATGATTGAATACACTGTGCACCTGTCCAAATAATGTTATTTCTTAGTAAACCATTTCTAACTGCACTCTACTCTTTAGTTCAGAATACCATGCAAACTGAGGTTTGACAGTTTTCTGAATAAGGGCAGTTATTACTTTACAAGGTTGCTTTGGGCAGTATGAACATCTACTAAAGGCCTCACTAGCCAAGTAAACCACAAAAAGAAAAAAAATCAAGCAAGACTTACTGGCTTTTGGAGTCCCTTTAGGTTGGAGAATTATAAATAGTTTACGATATTACATTTTTTGATCATCAAAAATCTATTTCTCCAACCAATCTAAGACTTTTAGTATGATTAAAATATTCATCAGTGACTACATTTTATTCTAAATTAATGAAACAAACTCTCCACCTTGAGGAGCAGAATTTTAATTCCCCTAAAATGTCTAAATCAACTTACACCCCTTACTTTAAAAAATAATTTTAGTGACTATCCAATATAAATTATTCAAGGGTTCTTTTTTTTACTCTTAAAACATCCCAAAACTACACTTTTTTAATTGTCAGAATGATACTGTCCATGTAAAACAAAGAGAAGGTACATAAATATGACCTTCGAACAATTTTGACCAAAGCCTCCTGGTTATGAGCCAACATAAAAATTAATTTCTATTCGACAACCTTATATATATACAACAGTCATGGTTTTTGAAGTATCTTAACCCTTACATTGTAAGTGACCAAGAAAATGCTAATCTAACCAAAGCTAAGGGACAAAATGCCTGGATAGTCACAACTCCCCCTTCATCCACAGTGGGCTCTCCCTTCCTCCACCCTTACTAAGTGTGTGGAGGTGGTGGTAAAGGGGGGAATGTGAAGCAACCAAGCAGGGATGCCCAGCACAAATGATAAAAAACAATGTTTTATGACTTGTCAATGTCAACTGAGACTGACATGATCAATACAAATCAAAATGTGCTTGAGGAGCTCTAACTTTGCCTCATCTTTTGGATTCTGGGTGAAGAACACAAGATCCTTCAAATGAAATAGTTAAAATGAGTCACTTTCGACACCTTTCTGTATAGATCTTTTTCTAATATATATTATGTCTTTCTGTATACATGTCATATACCTACCTAGATTATAAATTGGTAAAGGTGAAGATTAAAAGGATCTTATTTAACACTGGTAGGTATGGTAGATAGAAACCTGGTATCAAAGCCAGAAAATCTAAATTCAAGTTTTTCCTCTGAGCCATCCTGGCTATGTGACCCTGGAAAAGGCATTTAAACTCCAGACCAGTGATGTCAAACTCAAAGAGCAATGGATCCCTGCTGGTAGCATACGGACTTAGAAAACCATAAAAAAATTATGTTGTGTCGTCATTGTTTGTCAAACATTCTCCAGTTACATTATAATCTGGTTCAAGTCCCTTCCAGAGTTTTACAGGAATCATGCAGCCACTGGTCTTCAGCTTGACACCTCTGATCTATACAACTCTATGACTTTACATTGCAAAGGTGTTTCCCTATATTAGTATAGGAAGTTTCTGCCTCCAGGATTTCCTTATAGCAATGAAGTCATAGGCCTTGTGCCTAACTGTATCTTTCCAATCAATCAGGAGTGCTTGGCAAAATTTGCACTTGATAAACATTTATTGACTGAATTCCAACTACTCAAATGCAAGTCAAATGATTTCTTAGTGAAATAGTTTCTTAATGCCTTCATAGTTACAAGCATCAGTTACTGAAATTTAATATTTTTGAGCCTAATTTTCCAAGGAAGCCTAATCACATAGATGAATAGAGGGAAATCTTCAAAAGTTCAGGCAATATGGGAAGTAACTATACCTGTGAAACATAGCTACCCTCGTTCTGTTGGTGACTTTATTCCAGTGTAAGCACCTTGAGGAAAGGGTCAGGGTCTTCTCCAAATGCAGCACCCGACAATTTTCTGTATACATTGAATGTATAGAGGACACTTGGAAAATGCTTTCAATCTCCAATCCAAGCTTGTGTCTGCCATACATATTTTCTAAATCAAATACCGTTCACTCATTTGGGGGTGGTAGTTACTGCTTCCACCACAGAACTGTGGATTATGCTTATTCAGCCATGCTGTTTTTATTCAACTGATTTTTGGCTTAAAGTCTTCCTGTACCCTTTATTCCCTGCCCCCTGCAAAGGCGATGAGAAACCTCTGTCTCTGGGAAGCTCCAAAGTCACAGCCAATTACTTCATTACTGAAACATGGCATAAGCAGGAACATTTTCCAGAAAATTTAAATAATATAGACTGAATGACCATTGGTTCAAGTTTTCAACTCAGTTCAGAGTAGCCTTAGTTCTGCTTTGGTCAGTGAGTTCAGTGGATTGGAGGACAGTGACAATGAGAATATTGTAGCACCAATACAATCATTGTATGGGTTATTCCTTGGCTAGCAAGTCAAAATTCCAAGTCCCAACTATAGCTGGTTCTGCAAATTGATGTCATGAAGGGTACAAAGAGTAGTATGAATGTATCACTGTAAAACCATAAATTGTATCAGAATCACATATGCCTTGCTAATGGGTAAAAAAAAATGCTGCGTTCAAAGATAATAAAGAACTGTTTTCCCCCACCTTACGAAGAATATCCAAAAGAAAAAAAATAAGTGATGATTCACAATGCTGATTAATTAACATGGCATATATTTCCAGTGAGAGAGCTTAATAGAGATCTCTATAAAATGACATTTTAAAACTGGCCTACAGTGACAGTGGAGTGGAAGAGGGGGAGGACAACAAATGTAGTCCATCAGATAGTATTATTTTCATAATTAGAGAGTGTGTGTATGTATGCATGTATGATATACATATAAAACATAAAACTATTATGAAAACATAAAATGCCAAATAAAATGCAAATTATATTAAATTTTAAGTGAGACTAACATGAACGATACAAATTAGAGATCTCATCACATGCTTGAGAAACTCATCTTTTGCACTGATGTTGAAAAAAACAGAAGATCCTTTAAATTAAACAGATGAAACAGATTGTCTTGGTACTTTTCTGCACATACACTTTTCTAATTTGTATTATGTCTCTCAGTGTATATGTCATATATCCAACTGGATTGTAAATTGGCAAGGAAAGTGACAGCCATTTAATCTACGGGGGAAAAATCTTAGAATAAAATGAAAATGTTAGCAATCATATTATACCCATTATTGGGATTAGTAATTAGATATCAAAGTGTATCCCTGAAGATTAGCCTCTGCAAGTGTTTCTGTTTCTTTCCTTGGCCCACTTTACCCTTCATTTGTTGATTATATTTCCTCATATCTATATGCATATTAGCATGCAGAGTTAACAATGTCAAATTGCCTATAAAAATACATAAAAATCAGTGAAGCATGCTGCTTTTCTCTTTATCCTACATGAAATATATTTGAATATCTTAAAACAGCATGAAATACTTGTTTATTATACCCATGACTCTTGCCCCAAGTAAGGAAAAGTTAGTGAAAGTTGGGTTAAGCATACGCAAGGAACTATGCCGAATTCCTTACCAGTCACCGTGGAAGGACAATGAGAGAAAGAGAGGGAACAGGCTCCTCCCAAAGGCCTCAGTTTCTTTTAACCCAGGGAACTTACCTAGAAAAATATAGAAAGAAATTCTATATATTAGCTCTCATTTATGTATCACTTCAAGTTTTCCAAAGTGCTTACCTCAGAACAACTCTCTGAAGCACATTGTACCAGCAATATAATTCTGCTTTACTTATGAAGCAGTTAAAGTTCTAAGGGATTTGACAACTTCCCAGTCATACAGCTAGAAGTGATAGGCAAATCAGTCACAGACCTAATCCAAGGGAATTAGTTATTGAAGAAGCAAAGACCTCATCACTAGGTAATAATCCTTATGGTGTATTAGAGTTCGCAAGGTAAGTGCAGGTGTGCAGTTTTTCAGATTCATGGAGAGATAAGATATTTAACTAGGGGACCACATAAGGTGCCATTATCAGTATCCATGGATCTTCACTGAGCACTTCTTGTGTGCTAAGAATTGCATATAGCAGATATTCAACTGAGTATATATTCCCTAAAATCCAAAGGTAGAAAAAAGTTCCAAATATAATATGGCATCTTTTGTATTTGTCAAAAATTTGAAAATGAAATGAGTATTCATAAATCAAAGGATTGAGGAATAATTGGGGAACCAATAATGGCATATGAATGTAATAGAATATTATCATACTGTAAGAAATAACAAATGTCAGGATTTCAAAGAAACATTGGAAAATCAATTTCAACTGATAGGAAGCAAAACAAGCAGGAGGAAAACAGTAAAGGGAATAATTGATTGTAGATAACAGAGGATCAGTCTTAGAGAATAAAGAAAGGAACTTCCTCCCCTTCTCTTTACTAGAGGTGAGGGCTAATGCATAGGAAATGGTACATGTACTTTCAAATGGTAGGCTGGTTTTTTCCTTTGTTGCTGTTGTATTTGGAATTGTAAGGGAAGGCTCTATGGGTTTGGAGTATTTCAGGAACTAACTCTGGTACTTTTTCTTTAATGTTTTAGAAAAGTATAGAAAAAAAATAAGACTCTCGTATAGCTAATCCAACTTGGATTTTTTCCCAAAAATTCTTCAAAATCTCTTGCTTCATTCCAAAAATAATGAATAATTAAAAATGGTTTCCCATAGAATTTTCTTGGCTAAAAAGGCAATATTATCTGGTATGTTGACATTATTGTGATAGATTCTATTTGAATATTTAGATTTTAAAATTGGATTCAGAATATAAAGCTTCATGAATTTTCATTTCTGTCTTTTTTTCCATTTCCGTTGTCATCACCCTATTTCAGGCCCTCATTACCTTTTGCGCAGACTATTGCTATCACTTCGCTTTCCCCTGACACCAATCTCTTCCCCTCCAATTCATCCTACACATGCTATCAGATTAACTTTTAAAAACAAAATTTTGGATCATGTCAGTCCTCTGATCACATGTTCCTCATGGCTTCCCATTCACTAATAAATAAAATCATACCTCTTTATCCCAGGATTTAAAGTTTGTTTGTTTGTTTTATAACGTTAAGCCTATCTACATACTAGTCACCCTATATTCCAGACAAACTGGGCTATCCATTATTCATTGAATACACCCATGCTTTCACAGCTCTATGCTTTTGTTCATGACATCCCTTACACCTAAAGTGCCTTTTCTACCAATCAATACCTATTAAATCTAATCCATCTTTCTAGACCCAGATCAAATGCCAAATACCAAAACTTCATGAAGCTTTCCTTGATTCTCAGAAATGTAAAGAATTTCTCCCCACACTGTTTTCGCAGGGTGCTCTGTGACCCTTCTTTGATACTGAGCACCTTCTGCCTTGTAATATAATTATGAATATTTATTCAAAGTTAACTGATACATTCAACTGTATTCTTTCGGTCTAATAATGTTATTTCATTGGTATAGGGAACTCCTTGTCGAAACCACCTTCCCATATACAAACCTGCAATTCATCTATGTAATTTAGTTTAGAAAGTTGCCTAGGGCACCAAGAAGACAGTCACTTGCCCAAGTTCATACAGCTAGACTGACACTTGTACCCAGAGCATTCTGACTCCAAGGCTGGCTCTCTATCTGTGATATTATTTTGCTTCTCTCCATTCAACATGCATAAATGTCTACTGTACATTTACTACTATTCATGCAAAAGTCCACTTTCAAGAGAAAGCAACTGGGTAGAGATCTCTGGAAGCTTCAAGGAGATATACAAGAATGCATACATATTATGTATTTATGTAGTGTTTTATAGGTTAATGAGATCTCCTTTTATCTTTATAACAACCACGAAAAGTAGATAGGGTGGAATGGCCTATTGTACATTTGAGGAAAACAAGGTTAAGGCAGCTTAAGTGTCTTGTCCATGGCCACTTAACTGATTATCAGGGAATCTAGTGTTAGAACCCAATCCAAGGTATTTTAAATTATATCACAGTGCTCCCTCTACTAATATTAGTTTTTAACTAATGAAAAATATTTACATCTTTCTAGTATACCCTCTTTTGTTTAGGGTGATAGATATAAAAAAGACTTTCTTTATTAGGGGCTTTCAAACAAATGCTACAATACACCTAGGTACAAGTATTTTATTAGATATATTGTAGAAGGGATTATTGGACCGATAGATGGCCTTTGACATCCCTATTCTGTGATTCTCTGATGTTGCCTACTAAGTCACTTGTGTAGAGGAACAATTTAATTCATCTTCATGTCACCTATCAATCTGTACAGAGAATTTATTATTATTATTAATTGAAAGAAGGAAGGATAGAAGTGAGGGAGGAAGGAAGGAAAGAAAGAAAGGAGGAAAGAAGGATCTTAATATAAAACTAAAATAACACTAAACTTTTATTAAATATTAAATAAATTAAAGATAAAAATATGTTATTACCTTGAATTAATAAAATCAGACAAACATGATATCACTATTCATTTCATTTATTTTTTTTATTTTTTATTTTTATGGGGTTTTTTTGTTTGTTTTTTTGGAGGGGAGAAGGCAGGGCAATTGGGGTCAAGTGACTTGCCCAAGGTCACATAGCTAGTAAGTGTGTCAAGTGTCTGAGGCCAGATTTGAACTCAGGTCGTCCTGACTCCAGGGCTGGTGCTCCACTCACTGCACCACCTAGCCGACCCCACTATTCATTTCAATGAAGAGTTGTTAATGATATCACTTATCAAAAGGAAGTAGAAGTTAATATTTACTCCAATGAGCTTTATGACTCAAACATGCTCACATTCTGATGCTGATATACTAAAATAAAAAATATGCAACAAAACCATCTAAAATTATTATAAAAAAGTAAAGTGAATATGTAAGAAAAGGTGGCCTTCAAATAGTCACTGAAAGATATTCAGAATCTCTGTCAAGAACCTGATTGCAAAACATAAGGAAACCAGAGTCATAGCCCAAACAACTGGCCAGATGATTTGACTTTTTAATCAAGTTGACATATTTTACAAAGAAAGAATCAGTACTTGCATTTTTCTACTTTATAATCAGTTGTGGTACATGCATATCATACTGGGAGGTAAAGACAGATTGCTCTGGCCAGAACACAGTAAAACAAACCAGATTATTGGTTGTGGCTTTTCGTTATTGTTGTTGGTTTGTTTTGGTTTTTGTCATAGACATATAATAAAGGCAGGCATTTTGGCCAGACAGATGGAGGACAATGGCTTTCCCTACTTAATTTAACATTTGTTCTTGTTCAAATTCATTTTTCCATTTCTTAACTCAGTGCATTTTCACTGGCTGGCCTTTATGTTTGGTATTTTCTTTCCCCCATACCTTTCTCTTAGATTCCCTATGTTCCCTTCAATTCCCAACTAAAATCCCAGATTCTATAAGAAAACATTTCTGATACCTCTTATCACTTTATTTGTTGTCCTTTTTATTAAACACCTGTTGTTTTCAAATAGTATGTCCCTTGGATTGCTGGTGAAATTAGACACATCATTAGTGTATCATGAACTAAGTTTCTGAGTGGGTGCTGGGGGTAGCTTTGGAGGGACCATGTGTGAGAGGCTGCCTCAAGTGTTAAGTAAAAATAAGAAACTGTCAATGTCATTCATATTATTAAAACATGGAATTTCAGAGTTACAAGAGTTTCCAGATATAACATACATGCTGGTATGAGGACAAAAAGGCTAGTAAATGAGGTTTCTATTCCATGTATATATTAAAAAATAATAAGAATAAAGCAGGGATGTTATTTCTTATTCTACCCCTGTCATTTTCCTGAACTTTCAAAGACTTTTGAAAAGAGGACTATTACATGTGCCCAGGACCATCAGTTTTAAATGGAATCAAAAACTCAACCCTCTAAAGTCACAATGTACGTGAGGGAAAGGAAATGCTGAAAGAAAGGAAAGACTTCCTCATAGTTCAGTTCAAAATAAAATGAGCTTCTGAGGTGAGCACTCATATTGACTTTATCAATAACTTGTTGCAATAATTTTTCCTCTTAATTTAATATGATTTTTTCTCCTTTAGTAATTATCTTAAATTAGAATAAAGGTATTAATTTCATAAGATTTTAACTTCAAATATTTTCCAAAACAATAGTTTTGTAAAAAAAAATAGCAAAAGCAATTCCTTTTATTTTGTCAATTAAGTTAAGCCATCCATTTCATTACTTGAACCTGCCTAGCAAATCTTACCAAGCTGGATAGTGTCTAGCAAGATGGTGAAGAGCTATAAGTCCATGTCACATAAGAAATAGTAGGAGGGGAAAGAGGAGATTCTGGGAGCAAATGATCACCATCTTCATGTATTTGAAGAATTGGAATTGATGGCTGTAGAGGTTCCATTCAACTCCACAATTCTGTGAGTCTGTGAATACACCCTTATCCTATTTCACTTCAAAATATATCATCATTATCAAAGGAAGTTGATTTTCACAACACTACAAACTAAACAGAAATTATAAATTTTAATGAAGTGGCTCAAGGAAAAGAGTAGCTGAGAAGCGACATTTTTTCTAACTCTTTCTCTCCTGCTAATAGAAAAACTTTGTTTCAAATACTCATGGAATTTCAAATTTGTCAAGTGTCAGTACTGTACTCATCTGGCATCTTTATAATTCTAAAATTCAAATTATGGTAAAATGTAGTCCTGATATTGCCTATATCTCAGATTTGCCAATGTACTGGCAATAAGCAGGCATCCTCAACAGTACAGAGTACTGAGGAATTCTTTTATGTTGGGAACTGTTTTATGGCCCATAAAATAGAAAAGTATTAGTAGCAACTTATAATACTGTAGAGAAAAAAATTGTTTTTTGAATTTTGAATCACCTAGAAAACTTTGATTATTCCTCTCACAACTTTTAACCATCCCAGTATGTCACTGGTTTTTGTTCTTCTTAAGCTGGCTCTTCACTATTTCAGTTTGTCAGAAGACTTGACAAGAGTTTTTGGGATAGCCCCCTCAAACTCAAGATGAGGAGAAGTTGGTCGCCAATACAAGTTGGCCAAACTCAAAAATATGCTTTGTGTGTTTGCTATCCAGTCTTCTGAATAAAGGATTTTAATGTTAACAAACAAGTCCCAGATTTTCCTACCTTCATCTTGCTGCTCACATCATTTTCTGAACTGCTGGGTACCCAGAATGCTTTCCACTCTATCTTTGATGGTTATTAGATCCATCTTTTAAGACTTGTAGAACCTATTCCCTCAACGAAGCCTTCATTTGTCACCCTAAATGAAAGATCTCTTTCATCTTACGTAGTTCGATGTTTATTCTTTTAAGGCCTCATCATATTTATTTCACACTATAAGTAGTTACACATTGCCTGACACATGATAGGGTATATCCTTCTCATCTTCTCAGAATAATTATAAGCTCCTCATGGAGAGGGACTGTATGTTATTTATTGCCATGTCTCTATCAGTTAAAGCACAATGTGTTTCACATCATAGGCATTCCACAAATGTCTGTTGAATGTTAATTCAGTGAATCTCCTTGAATGTGCTTGTTTCATATATGCGACTTGAAAAAAGTTAACATTTCTTGTTGTTCATACATTGTAAAGCATTTAACCTAATTTTCATCTGTGATTATTCTTTAAATAATCCTTACTCATAATCATAAAATTCAATTAACTTTCAGCTGTTAATCCACTGGGTATCATAAACTTTCTTTCTCTTCACACTGAAATTGGTTACAGCACAGTGATAATGAGGACAATCATGAATTCCATACTCCTGCGGATCTCTACTAAGGTGTTCTTCCAACACGTAATTATAGCACTGAGGTGACTCTGGGTTCCTGAAGCCTATGCCAGTGGAACATAAGATTGAGCTGGCCTCAGCAAGTTAGAGACACTTTGTTCAGTGGACCAATACTAGGGCAATATGTTGTTCTGTGGTCAGAGGACCAGCCTACGTACACAAAAGTTCACCATTAAAAAGGTGGTTAATGAGGTAATAATTTTTCATTTTGTCCATAGCAACTATTTAAGACTAAGACATAGACAAAGACATACACTACTGAAATCAGAAATCCCTGAGTAAGGGAACCTTGTTGGGATACTCTGCAACCCTTACCCTGTCCAAAATATCACAATTACTAGAACAGTGAATGGAGACAATTTATGGATTTATGGAATACATTATCATTACTAGCATCTACCTTGAGGTCTAGGTTCTATCCATGATGGCTTAGAGAGTCAGTCGTATTGTCACATTAAGGATGGAATTGACTTTATAAATGAGTACCACTGAATCATTCTGAATCTTCCCTTCCTTAACTTTTCTTTTAATCTACACATTGGAAGGCTCCTGCACCAATTGACCAGAGCTTAGCTGATTGTCTTTGTTCACTATCTTGACAAGACCTCAGGAAGGAGGTTGGCCAATGGGAAGGATCTCATTCTTGGATCTCTCAGACTGTGTCTCTGAGAGAATATAAACTCTGTGAGGGTAGGGGGTCTCATTTTTGTCTTTGTTCTTCAGGTCCTAGTACAGTACTTGGTACATAATAAGCACCTCATAAAGACTTGTTAATTGCCTATATAACCACTGCTCATAGAAAACTAAAATTAACACTGGAACTTTATTAGAGTAGATCTTTATTACTAAACTACAAAGAAGTTTAGGATTAGGGTTTAAACAATGTGGAAGGAATACTAGGCTGAATCTGGACACTTCTGAAAATCTATCTTTTAATCATGATTTTCAGAAAACACAAGTGACATTATTTCAGATTCTACTATAAAGAAAAAGAGCATTTTGAAATTTAGCCCAAATTTTCTGTGAGTTATCAAGAAAATACTTTTTAATAAGCATTTTACAAGGACAATTAAATAGAGTGATGTTTACATAGGCCTTTTAATGAAGAAATTTCTAAGCTTGGCCTAGATGTCAGTGTGCTACACCAAAGTATTCTTTTAAAACTCTTTCATTTTGTTGCTATTAAAAATAACCATAAATGACCAGTGATGGGATAATAAAACTCTTTTTTCAAACATAAAATTTGTTCATAAAAATCCTTGACATAACAGCTAGAAGGAGAGCAATGCAGCATGTTTAGGCACATTAAAGAATGAAAAGAAATTGGGGTCAACGTAAGCTGTGAGAGGAGATCACAGTTTGATTAAAAGTCCTTTTCCAACTAATGGAATTATCTATTTGCTTTCCAGAGACTATTGCATGCATTTAGAAGCAGGCACATCTGCTCTTATATTACAAAATGTGAGAGAAAGGAAATTAATTTGTCTTAAACAATGTGCTATAAAGCATGTTTATAGTAAACTCATATAACAATGAAGTTCCATTTCAACTGAAATGAAATCAGGCCGAAATTCTTTCAGTGTAACTCAATATTGCAGACAATGGGGGTGTGTGTGTGTGTGTGTGTGTGTGTGTGTGTGTGTGTGTGTGTAAGCTTGCACACGCACTTACAGAGAGGACTGGATTGGGGAAGAAGGGAGATAGCCATAAAAGAGTTTCATAGAAGCATTGAAAGAAAGCATCTTCAAAAAAGAAATTTATTGGCATTGCTTATTCTGAAGAAAAGGTTTAGAAGTCTGATGGCTAGAATGTTAAAAATAAATAATTTGGAAATAAAAGCATTTATTAAGCAACTTAGTATAAAAATTTTTGCAAGCAACACGGTAGGATTGTTTGACAATACTGTATAGGGACAGGAGGAGATTATAAGATGTACTGCCTCACAAAACAACAAAAATATGGAGTGGGGACAGGGCAGAGGGGCAAAAAAAGCCTACAGAAAGTTGGGTGTCACAGGCCACATTATGCCCAAAGTACTTATGTGTGGAACTAAAAGCACCACAAATAGACGCAAAAATGGAACAGATTTGCTCATGTTTCTCTATCAATATATCATACAATCAATGACATTGGAAAATTCATATTTGTACTGAAAATTAAGTGGAAACAGCACTTAAGACAAAGTTGTAAAGAGTGACTGGACCTAACCAAACATACAAAGAAGGGATATAACCTAGAGACAATACAATTTAAAAGACATAAGGGATTCAATATTGAATCTATCTAAATGATGAGACACTAAAAGAATGGAAAAGATAATGTATTATATTACTACCTACAAAAAATAGGTAACTGAGAATGCATTGAGGTATTGACCCACATGCTTACCTTTTCATCCTTAAAATCTTTATAAAAATATTCTAAGGTCCTCTACAGTATATCCTTGATAAAAATATGAAAGTTGAGCAGGCAGTGTTTCACACATGATTTTCTAGAGCAGATCAGATCTTCTTGTCACGAACTGACTGAAAAGTACATAGAGTTCAAAATCCCACAGCAGTATGCTTATTGTTAGTGATTATACAAAAAGTATTTTCAAAATACAGCGATACTTTAAAAAATATCAAATGAAGGGGCAGCTAAGTGGCACAGAGAGTAGAGCACCAGCCCAGGAATCAGGAGAACCTGGGTTCAAATACAGCCTCAGACACTTGACACACTTACTAGCTGTGTGACCTTGGGCAAGTCACTTAACCCCAATTGCCCTGCTTCCACCCCTCCAGAAAAAATCAAATGAAGGCATATGTATATACATATAATGTATGTATGTATTATATATCTACACATACATTATATATGTATATATGTATCTATCTCTATGCATGTGTGTATGTACACATACACTCATTCTGTCAACATGTATGTCCACCAAAATCTTGTATAATGCTGTCTACAAGAAGAGGGATTCCCTAAAGATGCCAAATTCCTCTAGGTACTTCTGATAAAATCATCCTGATTTCATTAATCTCCAGAATAATAAGATCCTTCTCAAAGCAAATATGAACCTAGCAACTGACATGGAAAAAGTCAACAGAATAAAGAATGCATATTGTCCAGATAAAAAGTATTTTTGTATAGGAAGCCCATATCCTCACCTGGTTCACTCCAAAATGTTAAAAGATGTGGAGGAATGACTCCACCATCATCTTTTATCAAAATGTATGGATGAAGGACAAGAATCTAATGGAATGAGAAAGCATTCATGTTTTATGATCTGCATTAGTTGAAGAAGTGCTCATATCACTGAGTTGGCAGAACCAATGATGAATTGGAATAGGCAATCACCTATGGTATACAGAAAATGAACAATAGACTTTGGAGTGTCTGGGCAATTAGTATTGTTTTATGGGAATTCACCAACTTCAACATCAAGTAGAAGCCTGTGTGCTTTCCTAGATGTAACAAAAAAAAGGAATGAAATCAAATGCACAACTTTAAGAATCTATTACAGATAAGGTCAACAAACATTGATTAATTACCTGCTACGTTCCAAGAACTGTGCTAAGCATCGGGGAGACAAAGAAAGGCAAAAACATTTCTTGCCCTAAGAGAGTTCGCAATTTACTGGGAGAGAAAACATAGAAACAGCTATGTGCAAAAAGATATATACAGAATAAATTTAAAATAATCATAGAAGGAAGGCACTATCATTCATTCAAATTGTAATGTCTTGTTGTTCAATGCATATTTCCAGACGCCAACTATGAAAATGGTGAGGGCATGGCCTAAGGCCACAATCATTTCCATATCCAGGTGCTTCATTGGTTTGTCAAAAATATATAATTTAGGACAGTGCATGATGGTCATCTGGGCAAAGGCCCACTAAGATTTTCTGCCCTCCAGAAAGACCAGCAACAGGATGAACAGTCAGCTCCTCAGAGATGCTGTGGCATCACAACTGGTGATGATACTTCTTCTTGGGCCTCCCAAGTGAACTTGTAAATGAGCAGCTCCACTGCACTGACATTCAAGTTCATTTCTGTGAGCATGTCAGATCCGCCAAATGGTCACAAAGTCTACCATCAACAGCTTTATCATAGTTGACTTCCCTGCTCCTTTTACCCTAATCACACAGCTTCAAGACTCAATGTCTGCCAAGACAGAAATACAACTGACCCTGGAGTACTGAGGATCATAACAGAAACTGACTTCAAGTAGTAAAAACTTTTAAACCCATTAGGAAATTCCATCACTGCTTCCACCTCCTTGTGTACAAGCTTCAGGTCTGGCAGCTTCTCTAGCGATTTGAGTTTCCTCTGCACCTGAGATGATCTGTTGGCATTCTGGCGAAATCAGTCAATGAACACCTGGATGTGCTGGCTATGCAAATGGATGATGTCTGTGGTCACTGAATTCAAGAAGTTTTAGTCATGGGAAACAACCAAGATTGTGATAGCAGGTAATTCTCCAGCCACAAAATAGCATCTGATGGATGACATTAAAATGAGGATCTCAGCATGCTGAGTTAGACGGGCACAGATAGTATGGAACTGATACCTTGAAACAGAAAAAGCCCAAATTTGGTAATAATGATATCACCATTTGGGTCAATTTTGTAACATTTCCAGTGCTAAGAAGAACACTGATAATCCCAGGAAATATCAATCAATGAGTGATTTTTCTTTTAGTCATAACTAATATGAACCATTTTTATTAAATGACAAAATATATTTTCCTTCTTAACATATTTAACATTTTCTTAAAAAAGTTATGCAAGTTAAAAAAAGTCAGCAAGCCTGTTAAAACATAGGAAACTATGAATTAAAAAAAACATTTTGATCTCCTTTCAATATATTTTGTTTGGTTAAATTCTAGTGTTTTCCATTGTCTGAATCTTGTTAGAAATCATGCTTTATTTGAAGAACTTTTGACCCCATAATACTTCTGTGATAAAAAAAAATCATAATCTTGTCTATGGAAATAAAATTTATGTCACATACACTAGATATGTCCAGGTCAGGTGATCTGTGCTTCTAGATACAACTCAATTTTCTGTATATAAAAATATTCTTAAAGTTGACAGCCATGATGAACTGTTTTTTGAAACATTAATCATAACTGTTGCTTTAAATGTTTATTTTTATTGTTCATCATCTCTATACACAAATGTGTTATATAAATATTTCATCAGCACAAATAAAATTTAGATTACAATCCCACCAGGAGGAAGTTAAATTGAAAATGCTTATTTACCAGCATTTTAAGGCTGCTCTCATAAAGAAAGCATTGGTCATATGATACTTCACTAATATTCTACAACAATATATGTTTTTGTTATGATTGGTTACTATCTATCCTTTTCTTCCTTTATAGCACTTTTTATTAGAAATGATCTCATAAGTATCTCTTATATATTGTAAACACAAGACATAATCATAGTCAACTAGGATTTATTAAGTGCCTACTATGTGTCAGGAACTGTGCTAAGCACAGGGAATACAAAAAAAATTAAAAACCATTCATTCCCTGCTCTCGAGAGCTCACAGTCTAAAGCAGGAGACAACATGCAAATAACTAGGCACAAAGCAAATAGAGGATTAATTCAGGATGGTGTCAGAAGGAAGGCACAGAGATTAAGGAGAACCAAGAAAATCTTCCTGCAGAAGGGAGTTCTTTAGCTGTGATTAGAAAGAAGTCAGGGAAACTAGGGGTTAGAGATGGAGAAGGAAAATGTTCTAGGCATGGGGGATAGCTAGGGAAAATCCTCAGTCAGAGGTGGTGTATCCTGGATAAGGAACAACCAGGAGACCAAGATCACTTGATCAGAGTATATGAATGGGAGAAAGGGCCAGTTTATGAAGTGTTTTAAAAGCAAAATAGAGGATTTAAAATTAGTACCTTAAGGTGATAGGGAGGATCAAGTCACTGGGAGTTCACTGATCAGAGGGACTGATGTGTTCAGAATTATACTTTAGAAAGATTACTTTGACAGCTGAGGGGAAGATTAGATTGAGAAGAGATGTGAGGGAAGGAGACCAACTGGCTGGTAATGTTATAATTCAGGTGTGAGGTTATGAAGGTGCCAGGGTGGTTTTAGTGTTAGAGTAGAGAAGGGGGCATCTAGAAGAGATGCTATAAAAATAGAAATAACAGGACTTCACAACAGATTAGATGGTGCTAAGGGAGAGAGAGTGAAGAGTTAGAGATGGTGCCCAGGTGACTGGAAGGATGGTGGTACTTGACAGCAATAGAAAAGTTAGTGCAGCAGTTGGAAAGAGCTCAACATGTATAGAGAGACTCCATCTGTGGCAAGGTGGCTCTCTTTGGGTATGCCTTGAAGAGAGGCAGAACAGATTTCCCTAGCTTCTAAATCCACTATTTTCCAAGCACGACTTTCATTCTTGCCAGGAATGCAAGCAGAATTTGGGTCTAAAGGCTACCACTCTTCTCAGAAAGAGGGTTACCAAGTGAGAAACATATCATCTGCTGCCTTAAATACTGTTTGTCTTGGGTTTCAGTCACTTTGTCATTTCTGGGGAAAGGAGAGCTCCAAGCTCTATATCCAAGGCTACACCCCTCTCCCTAATGTGGTTTAGGACAGAATTTACATTACAGAGAGGGGAGGATTTTGAGGAAAAGATAATGAATTCAAATTTGGATGTGTTCCATTTAAGATGTCTACCGGACATTCAATTCAAGATATTCAAAAAGAAGTTGGAAATACAAGACTGGAGATCAGGAAAGAGGTTAAGGCCGTACAAGTGGATATGAGAGTAATCTACATAGGGATGCTAACTGACCATGGAAGCTGGGGTCATCAAGTAAAATGGTACAGAGGGAGAAATAGGAGAGCCCAGGATAGAGCACTGGGGTCAGCCACGGGCATAAAGTGGATGTAGATTCAGCAGTCAGGAGTGATCAGGCAAGTAGGAAAACCAGGAAAAAGCAGTGTCACAAAAACCTAAAGAAGAGAGTATCAAGGAGAAGATGATTGACAGTGTCTAAGGCTACAGAGAGGTCAAGAAGCATGAGACTTCAGAAATGGCCACTTACAGTTTCCAGAGAAACATTTAAATTGCTTGGTTAAGGCAACTTGGAGGACTAGACATTAAATCTTGATCAAAGCTTCTAAAATTTTAATATGTCAATGCCTTTTTTTTAATAGACAGTGAAAATATTCAATGAAAACTTCACAGGAAGTACTTTTTACAAACATGTATCACCAGTTTAAAACAAGCCCAATTTTCCAAGATAATAAAGATCACCATACAGCTAGGTGGGTATGGTGGATGGAATGTTGAGCCTGGAGTCAGGAAGGCCAGGACTGAAAACCAGCTTCAGACAATTACTAACTGTGTGACCCCACCCACATCACTTAGGCTTCCCCTGCCTCATTTTCCTCAGCTTCAGAACAGAGGTAATAATACCACTAACTTCCCAAGGTTCTTCTGAGTATCCAGTGAGTTAATGTGTGTAAATCATAGTGTCTGGCTCCTAGTACATGTTTAGGTATACCAGTTTCCTTCTTTCTTACTAAGTCAGTCAGCCAGGTACTCTGCTTCTTTTTTTTTTTTTTTGCTTTTTTTTTTGGCAGGGCAATTGGGGTTAAGTGATTTGCCCAAGGTCACACAGCTAGTACATGTGTCAAGTGTCTGAGGTCGGATTTGAATTCAGGTCCTCCTGACTCTAGGGCCATTGTTCTATTCACTGCACCACCTAGCTGCCCCAAGTATTCTGCTTCTTGTTTTGGTACATTCCACTACCAAGATTCTATGATTTTCTTGGAAGAGGTATGATAGTCCTCCAAGATGCAGAGAAACCTCAACAAGTTGGTGACATATTCCCAAGCGTCCTAAGCAACATACCTTCCCTTTCAATCTATCATAGATTGGCTATTTACAATTTAGCTATATCCTTCTTGAATTTATTAATATTTTCAACCTTTATCACATCTCATTGTTCCCTTGGTTGGCAAAAGTATCACTTTTATTTCTTTTAATTCTCTCAAGCTTTAAAGATTATCCTTTAATTTAGTTGTCTAAAGTCTTAGTAAATAAGTCTGTTTACTCATCAAGTTTATACCCTGCATGATTTCATGGACTTCATTTCCAGCTTTTGTCTTTCAACATCAATGGCTAATCTTTTTTTTCCCTTTTTATAAGCGGTAGCTCCTCCATCTTTGGTATCATTTTATTTGCCCTACTCTGCACATCCTCTGGTTCAAGAGTTCCTACATGGAACTCATAAACTAAATTGCTTTGTTTTGTTCTGATGGAGGGGAGTAAAATATTTTGATAAATGTTCTTCAATATAATTTATTTCTTTGAAATTCTACATAATTTATTTTATGCATTTAAAAACATCATCCTCAAAAGAGGTAGTGGTTGCTGTTCAGTCATTTAAGCAACATTTGATTATTTATGACTCCATTTGGAGTTTTCTTGGCAAAAATACTAGAAGGGTTTGTCATTTCCTTCTCCAGCTCATTTTACAGATGAGGAAACTGAGGCAAATAGGGTTAATTGATTTGCCCAGGGTCATGTAACTAGTAGGCATCTGAGGCTAGATTTGAACTCAGGAAGATGAGTCCTCCTGACTCAGGCCTGGAACACTATACCATGTAGCTGCCATGAGAAGAGGTACCTCTCTCAAAATCATATGGTGATTTTACTCAGGTTGCCAAAAGGATCCATGATTCATGTTGCTTCACCTAACAGAATGTAAGGTCCTTGAGGATAGGACCTGTTTTATTTTTGTCTTGATGTCCCCAGTGCTTGCATTCAACTGTTGATAGCCTGTAATTGAGTCATTCAACTACTGTTCCTATAACATGAAATGGTCAACAACTTTTTAAAATGACAAGCACATAATGAAATATTAATAACATTATTCTTTGTGGTATTAAAAAACAAGACCAGAAAGGAATAGGTGTCCATTGATTAGAGAATACTCAAAAAATATCACCTCTATAAATGAAAGATTACTATTCTCTAAGAAAAAACCAATAGGAATTCAGATAAATATGTAAATTTTTATATGAACTATTATAAAGGCAGTAAAAAAAAATAAAACAATGCACACAGCACTAAGTAATTTGAATGAAACAACATGAAAATACTTCCAAGACTTAAAATGTCAAAATGAATAATATCGGTGTCAAGTAAAGAGGAGAAAACATACCTCTCTTCTTTCAATAGCAAAGAGGGAGACCAAACCTAAGTATTGCTTATACTATCAAACATGGTCATGATATGTATTTTATTCAAATTTGTCATTATTTCAAAAGAGAAGTCAATGGGGAGGGCAGGAGATACCTTAAAATGATTTCTGATACAAAGACTCCACCAACTCACTTTACATAATATGCTACATCCAGTGATTTCAATGCTAAGAAAGTATCTTAAGATAAAATATTGTCATACATTTTTGTATAGGAAAAAATGGGGACTCATCACTTTGAAACTGGCTGAACAAATGTTATATAAATGTAATGATACATTATTTCACCACAAGAAAAGATATATATGATGGATTCAGAGAAATATGTATAAATATGCATGAACTGATACAGAGTGAAATAAGCAGAACCAGAACAAACGAAACAATGATGACCGTGGTAAGAAGGAAAACAAATGTAAAAAAAAATCAGAACTCTGGTCAAATCAAGAGAAAATGGCAAATTTTAAAATAAATTAGTAAAAAATACTGGCTACTTGACATGCAGCTAATAATCTAACAGACATATAATAGGAAATATACATTCTCAGACATGGACAATGTAAAAATTTATTTTGCTTGATTACAAATATTTGTTATACTGGAGAGGGTAGATTAATGCAAAGTGATACGTAAGCAAAAAAGAATTGCAATAAAATATTCTTTTAAATGCAAATACTTTTAAAAGCCAAAAAGTGCAAAAGAAGACACAAATTAGTTTTGTTACGTCCTTGTTAAATTATTTATGTACATGAGTGTATGTTGACTGAAACAACTGTGTGAACTATTTTTGTGTGTGTATCTCTATACATAGATATACATGTATATACACATAAACACACATATGTACATATACATGCATACGCATAGATATATAATTTTAATTCTTCACTGAAATGTTTATATATGGGTACATACACGTATACATTAATATATGTCTATGTAAGTATAGGCATACGCATACATATATATATATACACACACACACAAACACACATACACATGTGTATGGATACATATATATTTTTTATATATAATATATATGTATGTATGTAGATATGTCAGATGATAGAACTAGAACCCAAAAGGAACTCAGACCATCTGGTCTAACTCCCTTATCCTACAGAACAGTAAACTGAAACCCAGGGACATTAAGTGACTTGCCAAGGTTGAACAGGTAGTAATTGACAAAGCTAATATTTGAACCCAGATGCTCTTACTCCAGTCATTGCTATTTTACCATGTTAGTATTGATTGATAAATGTTGTTTTCATTAAAACAAAATTAGCACTTTTAAAAAGAGAAGCTAAATAGCAAGAATTACAAGGATCTATATATATAAAAATATGCAAAACTGCTTTACATATGAGATAAAAACTGAAAATACCATACATATCTAATGAATGAAGAATTTCTCAATAAACATTAAAAGTTTATGGTATTATAAAAAAGATTAAATAAAAGTTCAAGAAAACATGGGAAGTCACATGAAATTAATCAAAATGAGACTGGTATCACTACAATATCACATAGATAAAAAGGGAAACAAAATGATAGATTACATAAGAATGACTAAGATATTTATTTTCTGTCAGTAGAAGCCAATTTATTACCTGATTATATATGGTCTACTTGCTAAGTAATCTATTTAGACACAAAGTTTAGAGACTTAGTTTTTCAGAATTTAATAACAGCTTCTATATTGCTGTGCTATCAACAATGGATATGAAGGAACATGGGAAGTCACATGAACTAGTGTAAAGTAAGGAGAACCAGAAAAAATATACATAATGACAATACAATGTAAAAGGAAAGAACAACCAAAGAAAACCAACACTGAATGCTGTGTAATTGTTATGACCAAATACGGCCTCAAATACATATACAATAGATATCATAATGCACTTTCTTTCTTTATAGAGCTGTGAGACTAGCATGTGAAACATCACATATACTATCAGATTCATTTGACATTTGATATGTTGGTAAGTTTTGCTGAAATATTGTTTTTGAATTTCCTTTTTTGTTTTTTTGTTTCAATGGATAGTTTACTATGGAATGAGGGAAAGAAGAGGGCAAAATGAATAAATAAAAGATATAAAAACAAAATATATCAATAAAAATAAAGTAAAAAGTGTGAAGATGAAGACAACTTGCAGCTGGGGTAGTCCAAGGATATGATAAAGGCAGGCGGAGTTATGGGTGGAAGGATTTTAGAAGTCGCAAGGTCCTTTAAGGTCATCTAATCCAACACACTCATGTCAGAGATGAGGAAATGGAGGCACCCATTTGTCTAACATCTAAGCTATTTGTCCAGGACATAGGGAGTAGACAATAGAATAAGGATTCTAATCATGTTCTCTGACTCAAAATCCAGAACTCTTTCTTGAACAATGTTCCCCACCATATAGTAACCTGCAGTACATAGAGAAAAAACTGGCCCTTGAATCAGAGTATGTAGGTTGAATTCTTGCAGATGACACCACCTCAGTTTCTTCATTGCTAAAATTAGGGGGTTAGACAGGATGGTTCCTACAATTCATTTTTGCTCTAAGGCCAAAGCTCTATGATATCAATCTTGTCCATACTCTCTGTAGTCTACAAAACTAAGAAAAGTGGATAGTAAATGAAATTTTAAACATCTTACAACTTTAACAACTACATATCATTCAAGATATTTTCCTGCACATTATAAAATATGCAGGATTCTATAAATGACTAATCTCTGAATGAGAAAACCACTAGTTTTCACCATAAGCAGAAGTAATAAGAAATAAATGAAATAACTTTCTGAAGTCCTGTGATTAGGGAATATAGATACAGTAAACTCTTTATTATGTACTATGGCCAGGGAATATAATGTCATGATTAAGCTAATACTACACATGGATTACCAATTTTAGATGAATTAGAATATATTAAAATAATTTAACATGAAAACTATTCTAAACAGGATCTTCATGTACCTTGTGGTTATCATTATGAATGTCAATTATTCTTGTATTATAAATGTGACAGTTAATAGAGATTTCCAGTTGATAAAATGCTGGATGGATCAGTTTTTATTATATTCATACTTCCCAATTCCTAGTGGAGTTGATGAGAACTGCCAAAACAGAAAAGAAAGAAACCTAAGAGCACTATCACACCAAGGACTCAAATAATCATTTCTGTCATATAAAAACATGTGTGTTGCACATTTTAAGCACCTACTGATTTAAACTGTAATTTGGGAATTTAAATAACATGGAAAAATGAATTCTTTATAAGGAGAAAGAAATCATAAAAATTAGAGATTCCTTTCTCAATTTCAGAAAATCAGCATATTAAACACTTTGTAAAATATATATGTAAAATTAATTTATCCATATATGTAATGTATCTATATATAGTTATACATATATTTGAGAGTTCCTAAGAAATTTAAGAGAAAACAAACTTAATAAACATGACATCACTACACTATGAAATCTCTCACAAGGAGAATGTTTTGTTAAAGATTCTTCCAAAGGAAATCCCATCAGTAACCTAAAGACCACAACTCTGGTGTGTATATAGTTTGCATCTATTACAATTGCACAACACTTAAAAATTTGTAAATTGAATTTCATTTTCCTTTGGCTATTTGCCCATTTTTCTTAAATTGATTTATTAATGTCCAGTACTGCTCTGCAGTTTTATCCTTTTAGCAATAATAGATGCAATATATCACAAAAACACATTTTTAAGAGTACATCATTAGAGTGATGTAGCACTGGTAATAAACCCCTTCACACTTGGATGAACTTAAATCAGTTTCTCTTTATTGATTTTTGGTCATAACATAATTTTAAAGTTCAACTCAGTTAATAAAAAAGGATTTTCTCTGGTGTTATGCGCAACACACTTGTGTTGTAAGTTTCCACATCATTTGTGGAAAACACTGTTATGGCCCCATCACTGATGGGTCTATGACAGATACAGCAATGTGAATATAATTTTATTATGATTAGTCTGATGCATATGATCTTTTGATCCTCCTTATTGGCCTTTATTCATAATGTATGTAAAGTATTTTACAAAATATAAAGCAGAGTATGTCAGTCAACAAGCATTTATTGAGCATCTATAATATGCCAGACACTATGCTGAGCACTGGAAATACAAAGAAAGGCAAAAGATAGCACCCTCTCTCAAAGAGCTCACCGTTTACCTGTGGAGTTGTCTTTATTATTGTTGTTGTTTTTGTTCTGAATTTCCATTTACTTTTAACCAAAACTTATTTTCCAACATACCTCCCATTTACCTAGGCCTAAGTGCCAATTATATCTCAATTCAATATTGAGCCAACTTATAAATGTATTATCATTTCATTTAAGGAAATTGTTGTATTATTTCTCCCTCCAGGCAGGCTATTTATAACTTTACTGAGTTTCCACATTTAGTAAGGACAGCATTTTTCTTGGTTTTGCTGAAAATAGAAGACCTTGTTTTAATATGTTCTCCAGCATAATATCATTATTCTGTAAGGAATTATGAATCATGTCCTTGGTACAGGATGATTGTTGATCTTATTAATTCATTCTTAGAGCTGTTCTCAATCAGTCAGTGTACCATTAATTAACCTGTTTTCAGCATTATGAATTGCATACTTTATGAAGGGCAAATCATGTCAGGATCATTTAAATTCCCATCTAGGACCAAGTTAACAGGTCTTGTAGACAACAGGGAGACAGTAGATATAATATATGTCAGATCTTCAAGAAGGCTTTTGATTGTAATCCTATACAATATTCTTATTATCAGGTGATATTTAGAGCATGCTGGCTACTAAATTAATGTAGAATCAGAAATTTAGGTTTGTAAGGTACCTGGAGATTTTACAGATGAGGAAAGAAAAGTCCAGAAATGCAAACCAGCTTCATCAAGGTCACGCAAGTAGTGAACAGCACAAGATTCAAAAGTAGACTTTCATTCGAAAGCTAATCTTCTTTCTAATATAATACATTGGATGCTTCTACAGCATGGTATCTTCCATTTTCAGAACCCTTTAAAAATGTTTTTGTTGATGACTTAAATAACAGAATAGAAGAACAAAACGAGTATAACAGACTCTGGAATGTAGAGCGAGGAGGGTCCAGGATGTCTACAATACCACCATCAACACCCCGCCCACCCCCACTGTAGCCTCTTCCCAGAGGACTCCATTGAGACTTGGGTTGTTCAAAATGTCCCCACTGGTTTGTGTGAATCAATTAATCAATCACAGGTATTTATTAAGTGCCTTCTATGGGGCAGGAACTCTGTTAAGTACTGTGAATATAAAGAATGGAACAATCCCTTCTTTCAAGAAGTATACATTCTAACTGGGAGAAGGAGGGAACTAAAAATCTTACATTAGAATTGGCTATCAATAGCCTAAAAGTTCTGAATCAAGCCATTCTAGAGGTTTGTAACAAACTCCTTAAATCTCCTTGCTACACATTTCTATATTGTAATTTTATTGGCATTTTGAAAATAGAAATATTTAACACCTTCTAAATGTGAAGTTAGAGACTCCAAGTCATGAAATATTGATGTTAGGAAGATATGTGGTTAATTATGTTTGAAATTATATGACATTAGACCTTCCTGTTCCATTATTTCTCAAGACTTAATACTCACTTTGGAATGCAGAATTTCATACTTGTCACATAATATAGAGTACCAATAGATTAGAAATAAAATTTTCTAAAATTATCAATAAAAACAGTGTACAGAAAAGGGCTATTTAAAATAGACAACTAATATGGCAAACATTTCTGCGACATAACAGTGATTATTTACCTATTTAATGGGGGGGTAGTTGAATGTGAGTGTGCTTGATAAGTGGATCAGATTATACAGATATTATACAAATAAATGAAAAATTTATTATAAAATTAGACACAAGAACCCAGATATTTAGAGATGAAACTGATGAGAAGGTCAGATCTGATTGTTCAATATAACATTTAATGTATTTTAAGTGATATATGTCTATATGTGTACTTTTATCTAGGAACAAGATAGAAATGCAGAGGGAGTTAACCCTTGGTTGATATATATATATATGTAAAGCAAACAGTTCATTTTAGTAAAAGCTGTTTCCTTTCTGCTGGGGACAAGAAATTCCACTTACCTTGTCATCTAGCTATTTAATATTTTTTAATTAAAAAAAACCTGTTAAGCCTGCCATTAAACTGTGTTCTAGCCCCTACAAAGAAAATCAAGGGCAGAGCTAGGCTGTGTTCTCATCTGATACAAGTCTATGACAGAATTATCAAGGCTCACTTAATAATGTGTGAACCTGTAGGAAATCAACCAGCTAATTGCCTCCAACAATGTAAGCCATTAATCCACATACTGCAATTCTATTTTGGTTACAAGAAGAATTCCTCACTGGCAAAAGACAGTAATGTTCACTGTTGATTGGCTGACTTTCACAATTTGAAAAAAAAAAAAAAAAGGTCTGTGGTAGCCCAACTCAAGCATTTACTTTTTTTTTTCTGTTATCTAAGTATTCCTGCCTCCAGCAAACAAAAAGACAAACAGGAATATACAAAATTATTATTTTAATTAGGTTAGCATGTAGATCAGAAAGGTGGGGTATCATAATGGCTAGAGCACTACACTATCTAATTTCTGGCACTCCTCCTTACTTTCCAGGTTTATTGTTCATTATTTTTCTCTACACAAAGTGTGGTCCAACAAGATTATCCTTGGTTATCTTTACACAGTGCATGGCACTCAAATTGTTACCAACAAACCCTTTTATAAACCATCCTAGATTCTCAAAATATAATCTCTTATCACCTTCATCACTAGGAATCCCTGATTTCCTTTGAAATCCACCTGGTAGAAGTGGTACTTTGTCCATGAGGTAATTCCTGATCCCCTCCTTCAGTTGCTAGTACTTTTCAATAAGATTACGTTGTACCTATTTTGTATCTTGGTTAGACTATAAGATATCTGAGGGTAGGCGCTATTTCACTTTGTTCTCTTTATCCCCAATTCCTAGCACAGCACTGGGTAGGTAGTAAGTACTTAATAAATGCTTGCGGGTTGTGTGCCCTTGAGAGAGATATTTAATTCCTTTGATCTCTAATTTCTTCCACAAACGAGGTTTAAACTATCTACATCATGGGGTCATCCTTAATGGCATTTATTTCAGAATATCAAAAAACAGTGATATGTATAATTTTCAATCCAGGGTTTACTGGAACTAGCTTGTACAGGCTCACAATAGTTAAATCTTAATTTAGTGTTCACATTTCCACCTCAGAAATCAGGAAACTGTACAACAGAGTTTGATTTATTATTTTGTTGATTTCTAGACTTTTGAAAATGATGGAAAAGATATTGATAACAAAGAAAATTTTTAAAAGTTTATCACATGTGTATTTTTTCAGAGAGCCGGTTGTTAAACACTTACCAGCATACCCCTGCCTCTATCCTAAACTCATTTGAAAAAAAATACAATTCCTAGATTTCTCTGGGACCAATCACATTTAGAAATGTTCTTCTCTGACATTTGAAAGACACAAATGTAATTATTTAAAACGAGAAATAAAGTAGTTAAAATATTTTTCCTCTTTCTTTGAACTTGTAATTATGTCTTCTATTTCTAACTTTATTCTTTTTTCTGAGTGGCAGAGTTTTGATTTGTCAAAGGAATGATGGGGGGAAAATACCATGTGGTTGACCCAACATTAAGTGTATGAATGAGCATTAGAGCTTATAAAACATTATACTCCCCTGAAAATATATAGAAATGGCATTAGAGAGAATCCTTAGGGAGAAAAAGAGACAGGAAAGATTTGAAGAGAACAAGAGAGGGGAAAGGGAGCGAAAGACAGGAAGAAAAGGGAAAAGTAGATAGACAGGGAAGAACATTTGACCATACACGATTGTGTATAAAAGTATAATAATGTATCTGCCAAAAGAGAGAAATTCATAAATTTAGACTGGATACCTTGAATGTAATCTTGCTCAATTCCTTCATTTTACAGACGGCCAAACTAAGGCCCAAAGAGGTAGTGACTTAACCAAAGTCACACAATTAGTAAGTAACAAAGCTATCATTCTAACAAGTTCCTTGTATTAAATATCCAATATTTTTTCTCATTGTGCCATATTGCTTCTAACGAGGTGACCTTAAAGGAAGATCCCTCCTTGATTTAAATACTTGATGCCTTAATAAAGTAGTACTGCTTGTGTTTTGTAACTGGCCTGTTATTGAACCTATACTTACAAGAGGTGCCTTTTGAAAGTATAAAAAATACATTTTATATTACAGAAAGCTACAATTGTAAAACAAAAATCACCCCTCATCAATTGTTCCTGATAATAAATAATAACTACAAATTTCCTAGTATATTATCATCCTGAAGACTATTTTTTTTGCCACCTCCATCATTTCACATAGAAAATTTAAGACAGTTGCATTCTGGTTATGTAGCAGCTAGATGATGCAGTAGATAGAGCACCAGGCTTGGAGTCAGGAAGACTGGAGCTCAAATCTAGCCCTCATATGCTTATTAGTTGGATGATCCTGAGTGAGTCACTCAATCCTGTTTGCCTCAGTTTCCTCATCTTTGAAATAACCTGGAGAAGAAAATAGCAAGCCACTTCAGTATCTTTGCCATGAAAACCCCAAATGAAGTTACAAAGAGTTTGACATGGCTGAAAAGGCTGAATGACAGCAAAAAAACTGTAGTTATAATAGATGAAAGTAATTAAATGACTTGGACAGATCTTACCTAAAATTATTTGTAAGGCACCTAACACAGTGCCTGGCATATAGTAAACACTACATAAATACTATCTATTAGTGTCATTATTATTATTTATATTTTCATTACCTTTCAAGTCTCTCTAGAAATCAGAGAACCAACAGTAAGCCTTGGTTCATATCCCTAAGACTTGAGAAGTCACACTTGAAATGATGTGCCTCCTTGTCCATGGTCTACTTTGTGGGCAGCCAAGTCAATGCTATAAACACATTTAGAAACAAAAAGCAAGAACTACATAAAACTACCTGCTTTGTCGATGAAAGCAACCTTTCATTATAAAGTGACAGCTTTATAACTTCAAAAATGGGCTTTCATTTCAGGAGAATATTTAATGCAGGAATGAAAAATGTTTCCCTTTTTTTGCCAATGAGCTAAAAACAACAGCAAAATGAGATTTTTTTCATCAGAATTGCTAAAGGGGAAGGAATTTGTGAAAGAACAAGGAAAGCTATTTCAACTATTGCATCACCTTAAGGATCAAGGAAATAGTTTTTAATTCTGGGTAATAAATCACCCTTTATAGCATTGCAAAGATCCACAAACTTGCCTATCAAAACAAGGTTAGCCATTAAAGTATAAAGTTCTCGAGCAATGAAGATAGCACTTGACAATTTCTTATTTTATGGACATTTTGAATCAATATCGCATATATTTATAAGCATTCATATAGATATATGAATGTGTTTGTATATACAGATGTATAACCCTAACCCTAATTTGGACATTAAGAGCCAAAGAAAATCATCAATATCATGATTCTGCTATATTGAGATACAAAAAAAATGCAAAACAAAAAAAAATAAACTCTACTTAAACAGTAGAATGAGTGAATTTTTTTTCACTCACGACTTACAAATATACAAGTCCTCCTTCATAACTCAAAGGTTCCCTTATTAATATTGGTAGGAGATAGATATAGATATATGTGTATTTTAGTTTTTAACATAAGGAGTTTGTATTATTAAAACACATACAGTAGCAATAATGTGTATTATTAAACCACATATAGTAATAGTAAGATAATATCTTTTAAAAATAATCAGAATCAAAATGCTGAATAAAAAAAAAGTTTAATGACCAAAGATTGTCAACAATGGCTTCTTTATTAACTGCTCTTGAACTATGATTTTTTTTACATTTTTAAATACAATAGAACTTTATTTGCAATTTAAAAACCATTCTTAGCTATGTACAAAAACTGGCAGCAGGTTGCATTTGGCAAACCAGTCATATGAATCTATTGCCTCTAAAATAGGAGGCTTAACTTGAAGTTCATGAATAGATTTCAGAGGATTTGTGAACTTGGTTGGTAAACAAAAAATCATCTTCATTTCAATATAATTGGTTTCCTTTGTAATCCTATATATTTGGTGCATTTAAAAATCATTCTCAAGCCCATTCTTTATCAGATTACCAAATGGATCCATGATACAAAAAAAAAATAAAGAATAGATCTAAATTACTTTATAAAAATGGTTGTATACCTCTTTTTCACATATCAAGTCCTATTCAGCAAGGATTCATTGAACTCCTGCTTGGTTCAAGGCACTGATGGGAGGTGCTGAACATACACAGACAAACTAAACAATAGTTTCTGACTTTAAGGAGTTGATGTTCTCCAGGATATTAGATACTTCTTCACCCCTTTACGTCAAAAATCTAAATATATGGTCTAATCTCTTAAAACAATCTAAACCTTTCTTATAAATGTAATCACCCAAACATCACCTGATTTAGATTACTATAATTCTGAATTCTTATATTATTATAGTCTCTTTTACTAATGTGAAATATGCCCAATTTCTTTAGCATATATGTATATGTACATATACATATAAATATTATATATATGCATATATATCTTTTTAAAGATCTTTAATAATTTCATTTTTTATCTTTTGCTAAACTCCAGCATACCTTGTTGAAGTGATTAGACTTAAAATTGTACTCTATGTTCAACTATGCTCATGTATGCATGAGACATTTAAGAGTAGGTGATTTCACCATTAAGTTTATGACCCACTGTGATTCCATGATTTTTTTTTTCTTACAAGTGAATGACAATCTAATCACTCTTAGGTATTTTTGGTACATTTTATTTTTTCATATTTCAGTGAATTATTTCTAACACTTAGCACCATACAAGGTTAAAGATGCTAAATGGATTAGGTAGGGGTTTTTAATCCAGGATCCTTGAATTTGTATATGTATATTTGTATGTATGTGTGTATATCTATATCTATATCTATATATATATACACACACACACACACACACGTGTGTGTGTATGTTATGTGTATGTATTTAGTCCATTGGATCATTGGAGTGTATGCATATATGTGTATATATATACACATTGATTTTATATATATACATATATATGTATGTGTACATATATATGTATATATATATATAAAATCAATACTTTATTGCTTGCCTTCTCAAGGAGTGAGAGGGAGGGAGAAAATTTGAAACAGAAATTAAAAAAAGAATATATGTGTGTGTTTGTTTTCATAACTATTTCAATAACTGGTTTCCTTTGTAATCTTCTGTATTTTATTTTATGCATTTAAAAACATTATTTTTAGGACTCCATAAACTTCACAAAATAGGTCAAGAACCCCATTGTTAGAGGACATCAAGTCCAACCACCTCATCTATAATTTGAAGAAACTGAGATCGAGAGTGTTCACGTGATCTACCCAAAGTCACAGAGATGAACTCATGGGCAAATTGGAACTAGGCTCAAAGCCTTCAGACATTTGGTTCCCACAGGAACTTACTCCTACTAAAATGTATTTTATTTTATTTATTTTGTTTATAACTACCTAGCCATATTATTTTAAATTCAATTCTCTTTTTTGGGGGTTTTGGCTCTTCCACCTCACTGTGGTAAAGCAATCAGGATATAACTTCTTTACCTAAATCATAAGTAGACAAATTTAATTGTGTTGTCTTTAAATTGCCTATTTACAAACATCCTTTGAAAAAACAAATGGCACTCAGAAGTTTTACAGGGATTCTTCACTTTTAAGTAGGATAAGGCTTGACAAGCTTATTGACTCTAGTAAAACAAACTTTCATAAATGGAATTGGCTGATAAATTTTAAATTCCTGTATTTTGCACTCAGCGTATCCAGGTGTATTTATGATTTCCATGAAGTTTTCCCATCTAAACATCTAAAAATTAATTCTATTGTGAAATCATGAAAATATATCAATAGCTTACTAAACATTGTGTGTAGATAACTGTGTGCAATATGAAGTTTACATAACAGTCTCTGGTCTCATGGAATTTATACTCAAAAAAGGGGAACACACACATCACTAGAATACACTATAAAGCATGACAGGTACATAAAAGTGGTTCAAACTGATTATTATTTGATGTTCCAAGGAGGACTTGTAATTACTCCCTGGAATCAGGTAGAAATTCATAGAAGAGATGGCATTTGAGTTCCATTTTAGAGAATGAGTAGATATTTAGGGGTGGGAATGTAGGAAGGAGGAAGATAGGAAGTAGGAGATGGTATTTCAAAGTATAGAGAACAGCATGAGCAAAGATACAGATGCAAAATGAAAGGGCATCACAAGCCTTAACTAAAGATGGAAAGTAATCCAGTGGCTCGAAGATAAGAGTGAATGCACATATAATCAATATTATATTGCCTGACTTCACAAGAGGTGAGGGAGGGGTGGAAGAGAGGAAGAAAATTTGAAACACAATTTTTTACATGAATGTTAAAGATTTTTAAATGTAACTGGGAAATATCCAATGAAATTTTATTTAATTTATGTGTGCATGTGTGTGTGTGTGTATGTATGTATGTATAAAAATAAGTTCATGGATGGGAGTAATATGTGATAAAGTTAGGAAGGTAGGATAACAAGATTATAAAGGCCTTCACTGTAAGGTTAAGGAGTCTTTAAGGTAACAGGAAGCTACTGAAGGATTTGGAAAATAATAGTGGAGGAGAAAAAATATATTTGCAATAATGTTATATTTAAATCAACAACATATTATTTTTAATACTCTAATTTTCTTGAGTAATGAAATACTTTAGCTGTTTTTAAAAATCACTGCAAAATTCAGAATCCAATTTCCTCTTTTTCAATTTTTTCTCTGCTTTGTGAGAAACTCTATAGTATAAATGCTTGCATTAAATACACAGAGAGATATAAGATAAGTCAGTGTACCTCAACTTCATACTTATAATCCTGTGGTTCTCAAGTACAGAAATTTTCACTTGGGTCATGAGTTTGACAAACGGGAAATAACTTGAGCAGAATGAACAGAGGTATGCTATATTTCTTTCCGGGGGGAAAAAAGATGATAATAAAGCCAAGGTTGCAGGTATAAATAAAAATGAAACACAATTATCTTCTATTGCCAGCTCAGCAGAAATGGGCAAGAAGGGGGACCAGTGCATGTCTGTTACAGAGGGGAAAAAGGAGGAAGGAAAAAAATTGGGATATTAAATCTTGCTGTCCTGCTAAGGTTCTGGCAAACGGCTCTAAGGGGACAATTAAACCCCATCGCTGAATGGAAGGAGAAGCAGGAACCGTGACAGGCTAGCTGCACTTTAAAGAGGTATAATGAAAGGTGTCAGTGATTGATAGCTGATCTAAGTGTGGCTTCAAACAAGATGCAAAGCCATTAAACAATGCCTTTCTTTAATGGCAAAGGGAGAAGACACAAAATTGGAGGTAAACAAATGTGGTGATCTGGGAGATTTGGGGGCTACTTTTCTCTTAAAATCTATCATAAAGTCGACATTCAAAATAAGTTTTGAAAATGTGGACTTCTGTTACTTTGATCTTTGTAGAGTTAAATAATCTCTGATTTCATATATATGGGTACACTAACAAAATATGGTACATCTGCATATATAAATATATATGTGTATATATGTCTGTGTTATGTGCAAAGATATGTTCATTATACATGCACTTATATAATAAATGACTATATATGACACATATCCGTAGCTACTTACCTATCTATATAGATGTGACTTATTTTGAATATACATATTAATCACTACCATGCCAAGTAGTTTCTAAATTTCAGGAAATATTTTTATATTCCTAATTCCAACAAATACACCATTTGCCAAAGGTAACCAATAAGAAATGGTTCTATTATCATAAATAAATATTTATGTACATGTTGCCTTCCATATGAGAATGTCAGCATCTCTCCATCAGGGACTAGTTTTGCTTTTTTTTTATCCCCAGTGGTTAGCATACTGCTTGCCACATGGAAAATATTTAATACATGCTTGTTGACTGAGTAATATAATTCAAATACAAGTCAGACTTGGGAGAGGTAACCTCCTTCATTCCAAATAATTCAGATGAAGTTCAAATAATTTGACTAAAATCCAATATGTCAACACTCGATTTGACCTGTTGAAGTACAGATTACATTGTCAGTCAAATGTATATGAGAATCAGGTCAATATGGAATACAAACAAACAAAAACATTTAAATTATTTTGTTACATCATGTTCATAAGACCTATGATGCATTAGTGCTTTGGAATTACACAGAAAATTCAAAAGTCCATGCAAAAAATGTATGAATACATTGATTTGCTATTTATTCTTCATTAAATGGGAATTATTTTCAAAACAATGATTTAGTTTTCTGAATCAAACGATTATTGAACTTTCATGGACCCATTCCTATTCTTTTTTTAAAAAAATTTGTCCTATCCCTATTCTTAAAGCTATAAGTTTTCCCTCTAAAGCTAGCTTTTGTTGTATAACTTAATCAGCAAGCATTTATTAAGAACCTACCATGTACCAGGCACAATGCTAGCTACTGGGGATAAAAAAATCATCCTTATCTTCAAGGAAAGAGATAACACATGCATATACAATGTATCCCAAAAGGCTTAAAGCAGTTTTAACCCATTAAAGCTTTAGTAATAAAGTTTTGTTAAGAATGAGATAGATAAATATATCCATATCGATACACACATATACACATATGCATACCCAAATCAAAATGAATATAAAGTATTTTGGGAATAACATAATAATCCCTGGAAGTTGTGACCCTATGTAGTGCTTTATACCTGTTATATATTTCTCATTTCAGTCTGTACTATCAATGTATAGTTATGTGTTCAATGTATTATGTGTTTATCCATATCACATCTCCCTGCTAGAATATGACATCCATGAAGACAAGGACTATGTCTTCCTTATTTTTGTATGTCTCTGAGAACCTAATACAATATTTTGCATAATGTAAACATTAAATAAATGGTTGGTGAAGGAATGGATGGATGGTTGAATGACATTAAAGAAAATGGTTTTAACTTTATGTGTAATAATAAAATAGACTTTCTTGGTATCAGTTAAGATGGAACATATGATTAGCCTTCCAAAAGTATTACTGCTTAGTAGATCAAGTAAACAAGTGTTCATGCTTACTTATGAAAAATACTTTAAACTAAAATAAATAAAGCTACCTCATTTCAAATTGCTATACACTACATTTTATTTAAGCTTTAATTCTCCCCAATGGGAAAAAAGCGAGCAATCCTTGGTTGAACCTGTTTCAATTATTTTATTACCTAACAGCTATAATTATATGCTTCTCTATTATGGCATGTGACTTTGGTATCCTCTGCAATGGGCCAAATTAAGCCACACTTTTATTTTATGCTATACTATCAATGAGATACCTGCCTTTCTCCTGGTAATGAGAAAGAAAAGATTGTAGTCAGTAAGAAATAATGTTCAATGAAACCTAATACACTGAAGATCTGTTTGTTTGTAATTTTTTGAGGGGTGGGGAAGTGTGACATAACAACTTCTGGCAACTGTTGCTAAGATCTTCCACCATTAAATCAAGGATGAATGTCCCTCATGCCTCCTGAACCTCGCCTTTAGTTGTCTAAGAATATGAGGGAAAACAAGGAAACCATACACCGCATGGAAGCATTTAACTAGGTTTTAAGCTATATAATTTCCTCATGGTAGCAAAAAGTCAACAGGAAGCTTTGAATGATAAGAGGCATTTTAGGTTCCAAAAGCAACATAAGAAAGCAACTTTCTAACTGTCCATAATGAGAATAATTCAAAATCCTTGAAAAGCAAGCTTAAGCTTTGAGAGCTACCCTATGTATTTCAGCATTTTCCACAGTCAAATTAATCCTGATTCGGTTTTTGGTTGAAGAAAGAGAAGAGGCTGATACCTGGTTCCCTCTTCTGCCTCTACCAAGGACTTCTACAAAAAGATCCAATGGGGAATGTATGACCAAATCCAAGCATTCTTTTCCCCAGATTATACAAAAGCAAGAATACAGAATCTAAAGGTCATTTTTATATACTGAGATGTTCCTTATCACAATACACCTCTTCAAAAATGTTTAATTGTTTTATTAAACATCACTGTTATTTCTATTATGCCCTACTTGCTAGAACTCTCCTTGTGTAAAGAAGTACAGTTAAGGGGAAAAAAGAAAGAAAGAAAACTGACATGTTTGATCATGACAGCTTCCCCCTCATTCCCTACCTGGGGAAAACAACTTACTTGCCAAAAGTAGAAAATTGTGTTCATTATCAGTCTACTGAAGTCAAGATTGGTCAATGTATTTATTCATAATCTGATAAATAGATCTTTAGGGACCTATATATATACATGCAGATAAAATATTATTGTCATTTCTTTTACTTTACTATTGCCATTTGCACATTGCTTTCTTGGTTCTGATTACTTGGCTTTCTATCAAGTTATACAGTCTTCCCAAATTTCTCACCTTATTTGCTATAGCACAAAAATATCACATTACGGTCATATCACCTCAATTTACTCAGCCATTTCACAATGAGTGGGGACTCACTTTTCAAAAGTTTTTTTAAACTACCACAGAAATTGTTACAATAACTACCTTGGCATATGTAAGAACTTTCAAGGACTTTCCCTGTCAATTAATTGCTTGGAGTATATGAGCAGTAGGGAAATCTGAGTCAAGGGTTATGAGTAATTTCATCTCTATTCTAAAAGAGGTCCAAATGGTTTTCCTAAATGATCAGCCAGTTCACAGCTCCACCCACACTGTACTAGTGAGCCAGTCTCTCAATAACCCTTTCATCATCATAATACCTTTCCCAATCACAGCTTATCTTCCTCTTCTTCCTTGTATTCATCATCACCAATTAACATTTATTGAGCTCCCTCTGGCTTCACATCATTGTATGAAATTATGAATAAAGCAGTTCTTTAACAACTGAAGTAACTAACAACTTTGAACTGTGCTATGCTACAGTAACTACCTCCCTAACCTTATCTGGGAAAGAAAATCCCTGTTCACCAAACTGGAACTTTTTATGCTATAGTCTGTAGACAGGGGGAGGAGTATAAAAAGGCCTCAGTGGATTACAGCACCATATAAAAAATCTCTTGTGGGAACTTCTTCTGACTGAAAATCAATACATCCTAGCATAACATAAATAGTAATGAGATTTATAGTGACGAGACAGTATACTTTGGCATTGTGCTGTCAAAAAGAGAGATTTGGTGGCTTTCTGCCAATCAACCTACTCTTAAAGGGCATGTCACACTATTCAAATCATATTACATTAGAGAAAAGCTTACATAAAAGAAAACCAGATATCTATAACTTGTTTCCATTTCTCTTTTAAAAGAAATACTCATTATTTGCATTTCCATTCCCTCTATCATAATTAATTTGATGGCTGCTTTGATGGGTTTTCATACATAAAACCCCTAAATCCCTATGGGATTTGGAAACAATAAAGTTCTGGGTAAGTCATAAAATATACTTAAAATACCAACAACATAGGGATTCATCCAAAATTTTGTATTGTACAAATATAAAGGATGACAGAGAAACTTTATATCTTTATAAGTAGTTTTAAAAAGTAAAAGTATACACTAAATCATTATGTAGTAAGACACCACTCAGGACACTCCATCTTCAGCCCACAAACTTATAACAGAAATACTTCACTAATCTCCATGTTAGGGTACAACATTAGTAAAAACCAAATAACTCAAAATTAAAATATTTATACCTAATAGTCCTGTGAATGTCACATTCTTAGCATTCTCAGGCATCACATTTTAAAATGCCTCTTGTAGACTAATATTTATGATGCACTATAGGACCACAAGGGAAGAAGATATTGAAAGTACTATGCCCATCCTCAAGAAGCATACATTTTGCCTGGATTAATATAGTGAATGTCAGAGAAACTTTAAGATGTAAGTAAAGATATTGAAAATACAGTGTATTTTCATCAATGTGAGATTAGGTATGAGCAAAACATCACATGTCATGTGAGGCTACATCTATGAAACTCCAAAATTATAGATGAACATCAACAAAATATTCAATAGTCCAATTATTTCACCTACATATAGTAATGCCAATTTTTTCAACTTCTTTAAAACATCTGGATTTAGCTTTATTATAAGAGTAAATATGAGACTATACCTGCAATACTTGAACTATAATTCCTGTTCATCACAATCATGTTTGTTTTATGGATACAGATAATCTAGATCAATAGTATTCTCACCAGTGGCAAATGTTTGCTCTTAAAGGAAAAAAAATAGTGCTATACTATAACACGGAATAAATTCTTTGATCTATAAGCATATTTTAAACCATATTTAACAAAAGCATGATTATTAGCAGATAATAAAATACTCATGACCAAGACTCATAACCAGTAGGTTGGACCTCCCCAAGCAATTTTTATTGTCAAAACAATTTACGGAGACCATCTAATAAAACATAGATGAGGCTGAAATTTGCTTTTGAAAAGAAATTACGCAGATAGAATTAAATGTCCTTAAAATTGCACAAGACTTCTGTAAACTGAAAATTTCTAGGGCTCTTTATGGCAATACGTGTGTGTGTGTGTGTGTGGGTGTGTCTGTGTAAATGATGGATAGACAGAAGAAAGAGGGATGGAGGGAAATATAAAGGAGGAAGGTGAGAGGAAGGGAAAGAAGAATGCAAAGATGGAAGGATAGATGGAAGGAAAGTAATACACATTTTGGACCTTCCAGTATTGAGTCAAAGTTACCTATGTGGAGTAGGAGTGGATGGGATTTGTATGCAAGGAAAGAACTCTGTCTTGGAGTGAATTCATGCCACAATCTTGCCAATATCTATTGAATCATTTCAAGACCTATTCTCTCTGAGTCCATGTTGACATCCCTGGTCATTACATGAGTTCTTTTCCTTTCTACTGACTGATCTCTTAGTCTTACCTGGAATACCATCTTTCTTTCTCTCTAGTACTATGGGTTCAACCATCCTCTGTTTCCCAAAAGATATCTTTCCATCTTCCTCACTAATCAACAACAATCAATGGAAAGGAGTTATCTCATGCCTTGCCTTTAGGGTAAAAACTGAATAGGCCTTTATGGATTATTTGTTCCATATCCATGTTATAAGACACACAAACTAAAAACAAACCTACAATTCAACAATTAGCTGATAAAGATAATGGTTATCCTTTAAAGCCTAATTCTAAGGTTCTCTTTTCCCAAAAGTTTTTATTGGTCTTCCAATTGGTGATGTAGTTTCTGTATTGCCCAAAGTCTAATACAGACCTCAAAATATAAAAGGTAGTTAATATATGAGGTAGTTGTTTGTTCTTTGTTTGCTTAAATGAATGACAGAATCATAATCCAAAAATATTCCAAACATTTATTAAGCTCCTACAATGTGTCAGGAACTGTGCTAAGCTCTGAGAATACAAAGACAGGCAAAAGATAGCCCCTGCTCTTAAGCATCTCACAGTCTTGTGAGGAATAATCCATTTAGACCCCTATTCTATTCCATTCAATATTAATCAGCTATGATTCCATAGGAGTAGTGATGATAAGTTCAGTGTATTAGGCCCAAGAACTGTGAGGGGCAGATTGTAAGTTCACTTGCTTAACCGCAGGAAGTTAACTAGAGGCTTCCACCCTTGTTTTTCCTTGTTATGGTGACCAAGTTGAGCATGGAAGAGGTGACTCAATTGTATGGAAAGTCCCCCAACTTATTTTCATACCTCTTGACCATTCTCTCTTACCCAACATGAGAAGGCAACCATCTTATGACCACTTAGTGGAGATGCCCCATGCTTTGCCCAACCAGAGACCCCTCTGCTGACATACTATTTCTAGCTGATGCATCATTTTTGTCCTGCAAAGCAAGATATATCAACCAATGAAATTCTGTACTCTTCATATCATCTTTAGAATGTTCTGGTATCAAATCTGGTATCAAACCTTAAAAAATAAGGCACTGGAAGAAGGGGCCATCAGGAAGATCGGAGGTCCACTTCATTAGGGGGGAACACAGACCCTTTAAGAAAGTGCTACTGGTTCGGAGCTCATCTCAGTCTCTCTTATCATAGGCTCAACAATTTTGATCCCTACAGTCTAATGGAAGAGATAATAAACTAAGGACAAACAAGGATAAAAACGGGATAAATTAAAAATAATCAACAGAGGGAAGCATTAGAATTTAGTGTGAATGGGAAAGGTTTCCTGTAGAAGTGGGATTTTAGATGGGAATTAAAAGAAGCCAAGGAAGCTAGGAGGTAGAGAAGAACATTCCAGGCATGAGGGATAGTCAAAGAAAATGTCTAGAGCTGATAAATTGAATGTCTTATTTATGGAATATTAAAGAGGCCAGTGCATCTAGATCTCACAGTATGATGGTGGTGGGTACTAAGGTTTGAAAAGATTGGGGAAGTGGGAGGAGGACAGGATTATGAAGGGCTTGGAACACCAAACAAGATTTTACACTCAATCTTGGAGCTATCAGGAAACCAGTGAATTTTATTAAGCAAGAGGGTTAGAATGATAGACTAGACATAGAGTAAGCATTTAATAAGTACTCACTGACTGATTGACTAGATCTAATAAAATAAAATTTAGTGAGGATAAATGTAAAACCATTTCTAATCTTACAGTCAGAGAATCAATTGATCTAACACCAGATGGGGAGATACATGGCTGGATGAAAGTATACATGAAAAAATATTTGGAGATTTTATTGACTCATGTTTGATATGAGTCAATAATGTGGCATAGCAGCCAAAAAGCTAATAAGATACTGGGCTTTCTCAAAAGGAGGATAAGCCATAGAAAGTAATGAAATTTTTTTTCTATTGGTTTTCAACCATTATTACATGATTAATATAGATTTCTTATGGTCATATACCTAAATAACCTAAGTCTTATGATTTTTCTAAAGGTATGGCATGCCAGACTTCTCCTTTCCTTATTCATACTGATATAACAAGGTGCCTTGATACCATGAAGAGAAACACTAAAAAGACATTTAAAAAACTGGCTCTCCTTGAATGCCTTCCAAGAAGTCTTTGTTTTAATCATTAAAATGTATGACTTTGATGACATGATCTCTAAAAAATAAATATTCTAGAGGCAAGAGGTAGACCATTTTGTGGTTGTTTTCTTAGTCTGTAATTTAACTCTTTATATCATGAACATTCACAGGTGTGTTTATGCAATACAGTGAGCAGAGTACCACTATCAGTGTCACATAATGTCACTTTCGTCATGGCTGTGGTTGTGCTGAACATCTTATAATGAAGCAACATCTAATCTCTACTTGGCATGCATTTAGGAGAAATGATGCCACTGACTGGGCTTCAAAGAGCGTGTTTCATTTCAGTATTTCCCTTTTCTACATGATGAATTATTTAAATTAATACATTTTATAAAAATCTAATTAATCTCATATGGTACATTGATAACATAAGTATCATTTCAAAACAATGGCTAAAAAGTGGCAGAATGTTGATTCCACCCATATCCAGTATTTGCTTAGAGAAGTCAGTCATTCCTATTGAGGGCTTACTGTTGTCAAAACATTGCACTAGGCACGAAAAGTCATGACAAAGTAACTCCATCCATTCACTCTGGCTTAATAAAACATTCAAAAACTGACAATCTAATTCAGGAGATAATACCCAAAGTAAATACTATAACAATGAGAGATGTAAATAACAGATTGGAATAGCAGAAGATCTTTCACAAGGAAATGTATGACTGTTGACTAAACAGAATTTCAAGGAGCTACAGGGAGAGAGGGACAGGATAGGCCCAAGGAGAGTATGCTATTCAGTATAACTCTTGGGTAATTTCTTTAACTGATCAATAGGGACAAGATAGATATGCAGAATATGCGGAAATAATTATACTGTTGCCCATTCTGTGTACACTTGGTGCTGACTCATTTTCCTCTTCACCTAGGTACAGGAAGGAACTTTTTTTTTTACTCCCTCTATTAAAAGTGTTTGGAAGAAAAATGAGTTGCAAATTCATTCAAACAACTTTGATTCCATGAAAGAAGTACACAGTCTCCTGAAAGGCCATCTAATTCAACACATAGCTAACAGAAATCCCTTCTACAATGTAATCCAGATGAAATCATCTAGCTTGTGTAAAGAACTCCAATGAGGAAGAATGGACCATCTTTCAAAGCAACCTATTCTTTAGAATTTTTAAATAGGAAGTTTTGCATTATATCAAGCTATTCATCCTTGTCATATTTTCATGATCTTTTATATAAAACTGGGGTCACAGATAGAAAAGTCAAAATTTTTCAGCATATTTTTATCTCATTTGTGGCTTATATTATTCATCTTTCTTCCACATGTTAATATTTACAAAGGATTTCTCATCTCATGGGCCTCTTAATGGAAACAGAGGTGTAGTGTATTACTGAATGGTAACTGTAAGTAGAAAGCCGACAGTGAGAAACATGAGAAATGGTTTAATTTGAGTTTTAAAAGCAAAGCACCAGCGGCATAAGTGATCTAGAAAGGCAGTTCATTAAAGAGTAATTCTGTTTGTTCCCTTGCCCTAGTATTCCATCATTACTGGACATTTATGTTTATGTTAAAGGATCTCTTCTCATATGTTTCACTTTGATTTCTTTAGATGGTAATTTATTTACCATGGAGAGCACAGTTCCGATGCAGTATCTTGCTCACAATAAGGTATTATATGTGTGTATTTTTCCCTCCCCAATTTTACAGCTCGGTTAACAGAACTATAAGCAAATTGAATGATTTGCTCAAGGTCAGCATGAGTTAGTGGTTCAGTCAACTTGAAAAATATATGGTCTTTAAAAACCCTTTTTTTCTGTTTGACTATTGCTTGATATTTTTTGTAACATGTTAGGCAGTTTAAAATAATCTCAGAATTCTGTTTTTATTCTTTCCAACAATTTCCCTTAACATTCACGTGATTATACACATCCATTGGCTCATATGAATTTTTGAGCTCAATGAATGAGTTTAAAAGGGGGAGGGGGAATCTTGCCCAGAAACTTGGCAAGTCCTAGATGAATTAAGATGGAGGTGCAGATGAGTTAGTCAAACAGTAATAGGAAGCTCTATGTTCCACAAACATTAAAAAGAATCAGGGGGAAAGTACAATCAGAAATAGATAAACCTTACCATTTCTTTAAGTAACAGTCAACAAATTTAATAGTAATTCAATAAAGCTACCTGCAAGGCAGTGGTTCTGGTTACCCTTGCCTTCAATCTCCCTATGACTGTCTAGCAAATAAACTGCTTACAAAAGCCTAAAACTTGATAATCAACATATGCAAAGAATTAAACTGTCCACTCCGGCCAGGGTGAAGGGAATGACAGACCTAATTTTAAAGCAATAGAAGTTAATTTGTAGAAGTATCTATTTAAATGATATTCAGGATAACTATGCATTTATGTAACAACTGATAAGTAAATTACATCAAATACTAGGTCGGGTAGATAAGTGTAATGCAATCCTACCTTTGCTTCTCTATCCAAAGAATTTATATTTAAATACCTCTAGATTAAAGGTTCTTTACTGATTATGTGTCATGGACCCCAGATACTTTTGGCACTCTGGTGAAGCCTATGAACCATACTCAGAATAATGTTTTAAATGCATAAAATAAAATATATGGGATTGCAAAGAAACTAATTATACTGAAAAACAACAATTACATGGCTGATCTAACAACTACAGCAATTTCAAAGTATTGATGAGCATCAAAGACATTCCAGTATATCTGCAACAACTGTAATGGGCTATGAAAAATACTATGATTTTCATTGATCACAACACCACAGGCATTGCTAATACTACTATGGATTAACACTTATTTTCATAATGAAAGAAGTTCTAAATTTCAGAGAAAATTAGTAGAAAATAAAGATGGGCCTCCTAAAAATTATTTCCCTCCTTGGGAAATCCATGAATCTCAAAGTTAAAAACCATTGCTCCCACTATAGGTGCACATACCAACTCATTGATAACATGAACTACAGATTAATGAGTTAATTGGACAAAATACCATCACTTCTTAGCCAAGCGTGTAGAGATGAGTGGCTGAACAACACACTATCTTCAGACACATACATGGAGCGATCCCAGACGGATAGGACCTCCAGAGCTCATGATTTGCTGACAGAGACATTCAGAACCTAGGGTAACCCCAATACAAAAAGGGGCCTCCAAATACAATGTTTTGGAAGGTTCAAAAGAATAATAATCATGAAAGCAAGCAGATATCATACCTGGCTAAGTAGGTTTTTAGGGATATTTTTTGCTATTTCACTTCAACTAGAGTACTCTCGCTTTCCACCCTTCTTTTTCTCTCTTCCTTGTTCTTCCTAATCTTATGTTCTCTGTCTTTCTTCTGACTCTACTATTCATTTCTCTGCAGTTAATTCCTTAATTCTGCCATAGGTACTGTATAGTTCCTGTTTGAAAGTAATTCCTTTGGGGGCAGGACTTTCTTATCCTTTTCAGAGCTAAGATCTTTTTTTTTCTCATTTGCATACTTTAAAATCTGTTATGGTGGAAGCATAGGAATGATAATACAGTACATTATTTCATAGTAAAAAGTATAAAGCATTTTTAAAAGTATGTCACTACTCCCAATCAAAAAAGTGAGAGAAATGTTATATCTTACATAATTTTAAAACTTTTAAAAAATCATGAAAAAGAAAAAAAAAACTCGTTAATACTTTTTAAAGTATGAAATACAAAACTGTAACTTGTAGCAAAGATATCATTTTATATGATTAGTCAAGCAGATGGAATTAGAAGCTAGGTTTTCAACCTTCGGTAGAACACAATAATAATAATAGCTGACATTTATAAACTATTTCACAGTTTATAAAGCACTTTATATACAGCATCTCGTTTGTTCTTCACAACAGCTCTATGAAGTATGGAATTCAAATATTATTACTCTCTTTTTATAGGTGAGGAAACTGAGACACAGATTAAGTGATTTGCTCAAAGTATTTGGGTAGAAAGGCATTGTGGCACAGTGAGTAGAAAGCCAACAGTGCAGCCAGGGAGGCATGGGTTCAAGACCTACTTCTGACAAATTTGTTGTCACTGTGCAGTCAGTCATTTTAGCCATGCCTGACTCTTCATGACTCTACTTGGGGTTTTCTTGGCAAAGATACTAGAGTAGTTTGCTATTTCCTTCTCCAGTTCATTTTACAGATGAGAAACTGAGGCAAACAGGGTGAAGTGACTTGCCCAGAGTCACGCAGCTAGTAGGTGTCTGAGGCCAGATTTGAACTGCAAATAAGTCTTTCTGATTCCAATTCTAGTGCTCTTCCACTATGTCAATTAGCTACACCTCTGACAAATACTGACTGTGTTTTCCTGGGCAAGTCATTTAATCCGTTTAAGCCAAAAAGCATTTAAGTGCCTAGCATGGGCTAGTCATTATATTAAATGCTGGACACTTATGCTGCAGAGAAGATGCCAATTGATCTTGATAAAGAGAGTTATTGGTGATGATTATAAGTATTGCTAATACTAATGTAGTTTGCTGACTAGATTCATAATTGAAGGAAATACTAAGTTTTATTAGAAGTTCCATACACTGATGAATCACAGGTCTACTCTCTATCCTTTATCTAAGGTCACAAGGCTTTTAAGTGGCAGAGTTGAGACTGGAACACATGTCTTACATTAACTATTTACGACTATTTATGAAAGAGCAAAGGTTCTTAGCCTAATTGTCGTGGATCCCTTGGTAGTCTGGTCAAGACTATGGACTTCTCAGAATAATATTTTAAATGTGTGTGTGTATGTATGTATGTGTATATATATATATATAGATAGATATAGATATAGATATAGGTGTATGTATGTATGTATATATATGTATGTGTGTATGTATATATATATATGTATATGTATATTAAAATATGCATGTGTATGTGTGGGTGTGTATGTGTGTAATATGTGATTTCAGTTTTTTAAAGTCCATGGACCCTAAGTTAAGAAACTCTGCTATAGAAATGTAAACAGTTGCTTTAACTTATATTTTAAGCCACAGAATTATTGGAGATCTCCCACTAAAATCCTCCTTTGGTGCCTTATAACGAATGGCATGCAGGTGATACTATATTCTAGAAGGCTCTACCAATGGAGAACAAGCCTCTTTCAACCTGGAAAAGCTTCAAGTTCAGATCAGTGGAAGGCTCCATTTTAGGTTCACAACAAGAATAGATAGAAGGTTAAGCAATTTTTCCCCCTTCAAAGTTGCCAAAGTCTGACTAATGACATGACAATCTGCGTTAGTGATTCCAAGGAACTGATTACTAAGATTCACGAAGGACTTTTTGCATACTATCTCATTTGGTCCTCATCACAATCATGTGAGGTAGGCCTGATTTCCCTACATTATTTTCATTTTACAAATAAGGGTAAGAAATTAAATTCAAGCCCTAATATCTCTTGATTCTAAGTGCCAACATCTCCTACTCTACCATGGATTCTTGCAGTTTTGTAGAAATAACTATTTAAAATAGTTCCAATGAATATGTAACTTCAGCAAGTATCCAGAGTATGATAGTGAGCAGACAAGAGAATTTGCCTCCCTCAATGAATGGAGGCTTTAAATGAAAGGAGACTTCATTATTTGAAAAGGCCCTAAAATTCTCAAGAAAGAATCCATTTGTCTAATAAATACCCATGTTCTACTCCCAGAAGCTTCAATATCATTCTAACTTTGGATATCGCACCAATGACTTTTAAGGCAAAGTTAAAAAAATAAAGTCAGGCCCCTTAGTGACCATATCCATAAGATAAATAATATTAAGTACATCAGTCTGTTCCACTATAGTCACACAGATAAAGAGTAATACACATCAGAAGTATCAAGGTTAGATATGTATATGTATACAGCTTATACATTAATTCATATCATATTCTGAAACATATAACATAGAAAAACATAGGTACCATCTCGCTTCGTATGTAGGCATCTACTAATCTAGAGTCTTCTGGACCCTAGGCTAGAGAATCTAAGGGATGAGGGAAATAAGATACAAGAATAGGTCACCATATTACATGATTCTTACATAATGGATGGGTAATAGGCAGGTACTTAATATAGTGGATGAAGTTCTGGCCATAGAATCAGGAAGACACAAGTTCAAATCCAAGCTCAGATGCTTTCTAGCTGTGTGACCCTAGGTAGGTCACTTAACCTCTTTTTGCCTCAGTTTCCTCATTTGTAAAATGGGGATAATAATCGCAACTACCTCCTAGGGTTGTCTTGGGGATCAAATGAGATAATAATAAGTGCTTGCCATGGTACCTGGTGCATAGTAAATGCTATATAAATGTTAGGTATTAGTTATATATACATATATGCCTATATATCCACATGCATGCATATGCATATATGTGGGCATATGTATACGTACCTATCCATGCATGTGTATACATGATTTATATTGCCAATGAGGGATCCTGTTTTACATACACATACATACCTATATGCATATATATGTACATACATATATATATGCATAAACAGATTCCCTCATTTTTGTCATGTGTATGTGTGTGTGTATATGTAACAAAAAATTACATGACTCATTCTGTACTTAAATCTGTCATATCTGTGCCAAGATTTGGGTAGCGTGTTTTATTATTAGTCTTCTTGAATCATGGATTTTTCTTTCAAATTCAATTTTATTTTATTTTCAGATATGTATTCTGTCCTTCTTTTCTCACTCCCCACTCCAACTAAGCAAGTGAGAAAGCAAGAAAAACAAAACTCCTATTACATGTATACCAAGGAAAACAAATTTCCATATTGTTTATGTCCAAATAAAAAGTCTGTGCACTGAATCTGTCACCTCTCTGTCTGGAGGTAAGCATCATATTTCATCATGAGTCTTCTGGAATCATGTTTAGTCACTGTATAGCTTGGAGTTCCTAAGTCTTTCAAAGTTGTTTGTCTTTATTTTAGTGTTACAATTACAATAATGTAATTGTGTTGTTTGTTCTGGTTCTGTCCCCTATATCCATTCATACAAGTCTTCCTGGGATTCTCTGAAACCATGCCCTTCATTTCTTATAGCACAGTAGTATTGATGTGTGGTCATTTCACTGATCAGCATTCTCGAAGCTTTCGCAGACATATGCCTGTTTCAGAGCTGTTGTTACTTTGTAAGTTGTTTTTCTGGTTCTATTCATTTTAATCTGTTACTAAGTTCAGAAAAGGTTTTCCATTTCTCTTTTAAGATCATATGTTTCCTCATTTTCTACAGCACAATAGAATCCTATCACATTCTATGCCACAATTTATTTGCAAATTTCTCACCATTCAGGTTGTATTTAAAATTCACTATTCCCTTTCTTAACTGCTTGGCATTTAGGGGAATGAGCCTGCTACAGCTGCACACCAGAATTTAACTTCAACATACAAAAAGGGTTTGGTTGTCTTCAAATCAAGGATATTTTGATTTAGAATATTTCCCTCAAAAACAACGTGAAAGCAAGTAATAAGGAGAAGAAACATAGTATAACAGAAGCTGGTAGGAAAAGTAATTTTTAGAAATCCTAAATAATATAAAAGATAATATGCTATATTAGCATTCGTATATGTGGCAAATATGCAGGATTGCTCTAAATTCATGGTATCAATACTGCGTTTTATGTTTTTTTTGGGGTTAAGTCACTTGTCCAAGGTCACACAGCTAGTACATGTGTCAAGTGTCTGAGGCCGAATTTGATCTCAGGTGCTCCTGACTCCAGAGCCGGTGCTCTACTCACTGCACCACCTAGCTGCCTCCAATACTGCGTTTTGAAAGGCGTTGAATAAGTGGTCAAAGTAATCAGCACAATTGTGGAAAAAAAGTATCAAGTAAAACATTTTGTAAACTTCTGTGTTTTTATCTGATGTTATAATTTACTATTAATATTTGCAATTATCCAAACAAATCTCACTTTTAATGTCTAAAATTGATCCTAGAATATTAAGATTTAAATATCAAATCATAAATTAACAAAAATAAATTAAACTGATTAAAATATCATCAAAATTATTCCTGTAATTCTAAAAAAATCATTTCTCTGTATAGATGAAGCACTTTAGGTATGAACTATTGCATTTAGCATCAGATACATTTTATGTGTTGATTATTTTTGCTGATTTAATTTTTCATTCTTTGTTAAAATTGTTGGTTCACTAAGTAGAAGATAGAGATATAATAGAGATTTTTTTTTCTCTGAAAGAATGCATAGGCATGTTCATTACAGCTACAGAATTACAGTTGCTTTTATTTTTTTCCCCAATAGTACAAATTCCCACTTAGCCTTCAATTATGAAAACAAAAATATTTTATGAAATTATCTGTCAATTTTAGAACATCCATTCTCCCCCTAGAGAGTTTTCTCTTGTACTTAATTCTCATCACACTATCCCATAAAGCTGTTCTTGATGCTAGTACTAGGAGAAAACGCTTCAACATTCAGAAGGTACAGAAAATCGATTACCGTGTGTCCAAATTAACGCTTATTTATGGATCATGTCATTGTCAAGTTGCCACATACACAGAGAATCACCATTCCTGTACATGGAAAGCTTTACTATGGAAATCCTTCCGTGCTGTATGCTGTCATCTAAGATTCTTATTAAAGATGGCATGGTATGCTGTAAATTTAACATAAGCTGGTATTGCAAGTTTTCTTATTTAAATCACGGCACTACAATCTGGAAGCAAAGCACCTTGTAACTCCAAGACAAATCTACACCTAAAAGGATATGGCAGCATTCCACACTGTGGTCTGATCACATTAGACTGAGCATGGCTAAAGAAAGAAATATTTTGACAGGGGAGATTGTACTCGAACACATCAAAGTGTCAGTTCAGATATGTGACATCGGAAAAGCACCCTCCACAATTCCCCATAGCATGATACTCGCCACCTCTTACAGTCTCTTCCAGATGGAACACCAAGAGCTCTCTTCAGCTTGATTGCTACAGAGCTTGAAACTCTACATCAATCTGCTATGCCATTTTCATGTAACACTAATGTAGCTGATTTATCAATGCCAATTAATCGATGGCACAGAACTTGCCCTTTCTTTGCTGCTTCTGTAGCATAATTATTTTCCCCCAATGAGCCAAAAAAACCAGTGACCAGATTGGCAAGTGAGGCCTCTGACAGATTGTGGCCACTCAGGAGGCACTCAGCTCATGGAAAGGTAAAAGCACTTATTTAAGAAAAATGATTGAGAGCCATCTTTGAATGTCAAAAAGCAGGTAGGGGGCTCAGTTTTAATCGTATAAAGCAAGAGGATATTAAGATGCTTCCTAGCCTTCATCACATCATTCATATCTGTCACAATTTCTACAAAGAGAGAGCAAGAAAAAGTCTATCTTTCATAAGAATTTATTGGCATAAGGATGTGAATGTGATTATTTTTATGATCTTAGTTGTAACGAACATTAAATATGTATTAAAAAACTTTTTTAACAATAAAAATTGTAAGATTAGAAAGAGCAGCTGAATAATGCAGTGGTTAAAGGGACAGGCCTGCAGTCAACAAGACTCCTCTTCCTGAGTTCAAATCTGACATCAGACACTTAGCAGCTCCTTAACCCTGGGAAAGTCAACTTAATCCTGTTTGCCTCGGTTTCTTCATCTGTAAAATGAGCTGGAGAAGGAAATGGCAAACCACTCCAGTATCTTTGCCAAGAAAACCCCAAAGGTATCATGGAGAGCTGTTCAGGGCTGAAAAATAACTAAACAACAAAAAAATAGAAAAGAACATGACTGATCATGTGTTAAGTACAAGGAATAATCAATGGAGAGCTCATAAGCTCCATTAGTATCCTTGTAAATGTCAGGAGACCTTTAGAAAGGATGTCAATATTTCAGGGTTGACAACATTAGGTGAATTTATGGGAAAACATGTATAAGAGTCACTTGGTTGGGTTGCAATCTATAGCACTGAAGGTAATAGCCATGTTAGTGAAATAATAGGCCTCACAGACCAACTGAATTAATGGAATACATACAGGTATATATGTAGGTATGCATAAATGCATGTCAGTGCTTAATAAATGCTTGCTGATTTGCCTTCATGTTTACAAATACTCAAATGTTTCATATTTGATCTAGACCTGTGATTTCATCCATGTAGATAACTCCCAGGGTGAGAATACTGCTTCTATCAATGCAGATCGGCTAGTGTCTGTAATTCATTGTCTTAAGAGAGTTGGTTGAGATATTATGAGATTAAGTAACAGCAAGGTTCACATTACCAGTTTATGTGGAAGAGAAGACTTGAGTCCAGGTTGTCCTGACACTGAAGCTGTCTCTCTATTATACCACATTGCTTGTCATTAAATACATAATGTCAGTGATAATATTAATAATAACAATTATTTGGTGCTATGAGGGTGCTTTACATATATTTTCATATTTGAGTCTCATAACAACCTTGTAAAGTAAATACTATGAGTGTTATTATCTTCATTTTATAGATGACGAAGCTCAGGGCCAGAGATGTTAGTAAATTGGCCATGGTCATAAAACTAATAAATACCAAAGGTGAGATTTGAAGCGATATCTCTGAGTCTGAGGTGGTTTCTACTACACCACACAGCCTTGTGTCGACCCAATCAAAATTACTAAAGCATCTTAAGAGAATGCATTGTATAATTTAGACAACTTCATTAGAGAAAGGGATTTGTGGTTAAAAAAATCATATAAAAGCATTTATTTTTCAAATAGGCAATCTTGGAACTGGAACGACTAAATTATCTATTAATAATCCTATGGTCTAGGTAATAACATTTATAAACAAGGATCAAGAGTCTCTTTTGCTGGCTGTTGTGAAGAAGAAAAAAGAAACTGATTTGACTATTAAGACATAAAATTTAAAAGACAAATTGATTAGATTCAGTCTAAGCTGGAGTTAATAGACTAGATTAGCCAACTCTTGAAGTCACTGCCAACATGCCTATTTTCAGTGTAATTTTAAAACAATAACTTCAGTGTGACAGGCAGTTGTAGTTAGTTATCTGGAATCATGATAATGGTCACTTGAAATTTCCAGGATTACTGAAAAAATGAGTGACTGGTCAAATACATTTTACCCTAAGGGCCCTGGAATTCAGAGTAAAATCCCATGATTTCAAGCGCCGCTACTTCCTACCAGGGAAGATTTCTGCCCCGTTATGGAGCCAGAAACCCAAGATATAAATGACAAAACTGCTTGTTGGGCCTCCCTCCCAACAGCCCACAATCAAATGAGTATATATAAGAATAAGTAATACTGTCAATATTTTGCAGGCCTTTGGATGGCTGTAATAAGGATTCTAAGCATGGAATACAGTAGAAATACAAACCACTAACACAATTTTTTAGTCCTTGCTACATTTTCTCTTATTCTTCAGTGAAGTATCTAAGACTAAGACATTTTGCTGTAGTTCCTTCGAATTCAATGTATGGAATCCTTATTAAAATTAGGAAGTCATGCTGTCATGAGGGAGGATAGGTTTGCAAAGCTTACTGGGATTGAATGTGGTACTGAAGCTATCCAGCATTCTAGGGAATCTAAAGCACTTATTTAATTGTCCACAGTCACATGACTAATAAATGACAGAGCTGGAAGCTGAATTTCTAGTTTCAAGTTCATGTAATCAAGGCCTTGGAAAAGGAAAATATTTGGAGAATTTCAGTGTAAAAAGGGAAATAATCAAACAGATCAGACAACAAATGACAAATACTGTGGGCTAGTGAAAAGATTACTTGACTGTTAATCAATAGGGCTCTGGTCTAGACCCAGCTCTGTGTATCTTTGCCAAGAAAACCTCAAAAGGGGTCACAAAGAGTTGGACACAACTGAGATGACTAATACTAGCTATGGAGTTGTGGACAAGTCATTTTATTTCATTCTGGGTATCAGGGTTTTTTTAATTCATAAGAGAAGAGATTTGAATTAGATGATCTCTTCCAGGAATAACATTATATGATTCCAAATGTTTCCTCACATTTTTTCTATTAGACCTGTATGAGCCAGTGCAGGTTTAATTAACCCTCGAGCATACAGAGAACAGAATTGGATGTTTACATTGTTCACTGAACCTCAGCATCTTTCGCCAAATAGGGAAACACTTTATTTCTGTCTGTGCCACAAGAATGACAGCTCAAGGAATAATTAGGTTAAACTATCAAAGTGTGTTTACTTCCTTAAAAAGTATGTCATGTTTTTTATGTCATCTGCTTTTGAGTAAATTAGAACAGTCTCGATTGGCCGCGGGAGGTTCCCAGGAACGTTTTGCACAGATACAAAATATCTCTACATATTTTTATGAAACCTTGAACATGTCTTTGAGTAAAATTCCCCCCCCCTGGTGAGTGTGCTGGTAAATATTTAACAATTGGCTCTCCAGGAAAATAAAGCGTATGCACCACAAAGTTTTATGTTTCATTTGCATTACTAACTTTTCTCCATCACTTTCTTAAATCTAGGCAATCCACAAAATAATAAATCAAACCCTGACTCCTAGGGTTTGCCAATTTCTGAAATGTAAATGCTCATACTCAAAATTCATTGGCTGAGCTGGTTCAAGCCTGTTCTGGTATATACCTGCTAAAAGTTCTCAAAGGAAAATAAGTGTGTGAACAGCTGGATAATGGTAAAAAGGTCTTCAGCACTTTTCTCTTAATGCTACAGCATAATGCCTTGGGATATTTTCCTAGCATTGGGTTGCGACATTTTTTTCTATGAACTTTGTCTTATTCTGTGTAACTCGAAAATTAAAAATGTATTGTAGAATTGCAACTTCTTCGGGGGGGGGGTTTCTAATTCTCTTGTCCTCTCTCAAATGGATGCTCTTGGTGTTCACTTTCACAACTGTTTCTTTCCTAGAGGTTATTCTTAGTTGGTGTTTTTCTAGACTCCATGTGGTTGGGACTAGTTTGGGTTGGGAAAGAGAAGTTCTGGGAACATTTTCTAGCTCCTACCAAGCCCCAAAGTGCATTTTCATGGCTGAGATGACTTCTGTGGCCACATAACTTTTGGAACATAACTGCCCTGACTCAAAATGACTTTCAAAGGCCATTATTCTCACAAATTTCTCAGGCAGTCTTTGGAGAATTCTCTTCTAAAATGGTTTAGATGCGTTTATGTGGAGTTGGAGAGTAGGGGCAGAGGAGAATGCTTTAAATGACCTCTCTGGGTCCTTTCCAGGATTCCTATTATAAGAATAGGACAATTCACATATGTCTGTGAGGCTCAAGCAGAAAAAAGTCAAAGCAAAGGCTAATTTATGCTAATAAGTTCATTCCAGCAAAGAAGAGAGCAGCAAATTACTTTGTTTTAAAAGCTTCAATTAATTGGATTAATTTTTCATTTAAAGCAGCTTGGATGTGACTACATGACTAGTAATTGGGCATGAGATAATATGGCCCAGTAGGCACAAAGTATAGTACCTCCTCGGGAAAGGTGCCAGGACAGCATTATACAAATTTTCTGTCTTCTCTGACAAAGGTTTCTATGGAAGACCAGTGTAATACAAAGAGTGGTAGAATTCTGGTGAAAGAACTGAACTTACAAAGTGATATGGAGGAAAGACAGTTCCAAACTTGAGGGCTGAAAACATGGATTCAAATCTAGCCTATATGCAGTAATCTCTCTGAATGTCAATTTCCTTCTCTGAAAATCTAGGATAACAAAACTTTCAGTATTCAACTCACAGGCCTAAAGACCTCTGCAAACTTTAAATATACAAATGCTAATTATTATGGGTACAGTTCAGGGCAGTTAGGGGGCACAATGGGTAGAGCTCTTGGCCTGGAGTCAGAAAGACTCATCTTCCTGAGTTAAAATCTGGCCTCAAACACTAGTTGTATGACCCTGGGCAAGTCACTGAACCCTGTTTGCTTCGTTTTCCTCATCTGTAAAATGCTCCGGAGGAGGAAATGGCAAACCACATCAGTATCTTTGCCAAGAAAACCCCAAAGGGGGTCACAAAGGCCCCCCGCAGACATGACTGAAACAACTGGACAACCACATGGTTAGAGTTCATTCAGTCCAAACTCCTTTAAGACACAGAGATTGCAATGAAAGTAATTTGACCAAAATCATACATGAGATTATTGGCATGGCCAGACTTAAAACCCAGGTCTCTGACTTCCAGGTTAGTACTGTTTCCTTCTGCAACACACTGCTACATTTATTCGTACCCACTTCTGATATTTTCTATAATTTGATTAAGAATTACTAGTGGTCAAACTCAACAAGAAGAGATAGAAAATAATCTACTCAAACTAACTAAAGAATGCATAAAACATCTGGAAGTCCATCTCCCAAGACTCACCTAGGAATTACAAGAAAACAGCTCTAACATACTCTTTACAGAAATAAAAACTGAAGTTAAGAGTTAGGTTCTAGTCTTGACTTGGTCAATAATTGTGTTATGTTGACAAGGCACTTAATGGGATCAAAGTTTCATAAGATCATAGGCCTAGGGCTAGAGAGGAGTTCCAAAGGCACTGAATCCAATACTTTCCACTTTACAAATGAAAAAATTGAAGTCAAAGGAGGTTAAAAGATTTGCTTGAGGTCACAGAGGTGAGAGACAGATGGAATTTGAACTCATATCTTCTGACTTCAGAATCTTTCCATAGAACCATTCTGCTTATTTTCTCTCTTAGGGCCCTAATTTCCTCCTCTATAAAGTGAGAGATCTGGACTGAATGATTTCTATTGTTACATATTCTATGATTCTCTTATCTGACCAAAACTTTTAACTCTTTGCTGAACACAAACTTATGGTTTTATTTAAAATAAGAATAATAAACATAATAAATAAAATTAATTAATTACATAAATAAAAATAAATATAAAATAATAAATGAAATAATAAATAATAAGAAATAAGAAAATAACAAATCAAGTAGATTCCATGGATAGAATGTTGGGCCCGGAGTCAGGAAGACCGAGCTCAAATCTGAACTCAAACTGTTACTAGCTACGTGAACTTAGTTAATTCATTTAAATTCTATTTGCCTCAGTTTCCTCAACTGCAAGACGAGGATGATAATAATAGCACCTACTTCCCAAAGTTGTCATGAGCATCAAATGAAATCTATGTCAAGCATTTCATAATGCCTAGCATGTAGCAGGTGCTATATAAATGCTAGCTATTATTATTTCTAAAATCAATAGCAAAGGAATATGAAATAGGCTTGGTAATATAAATATTTGCAAGTGCTGTACTAATATAGTAAGCATTAACTTCAGGGGTGATACAGTTTGTTTGTTTCTCTCTTGCCAAAGCATTAATGATTTACAGTTAAACTATTAACTTTTGAAAAATGTATTGTAAGGTTTCTGCCATCCTGGGGTTGAAAGCACTATTGTTAAAAACCTTGTCAACAGAATTGACAAGGAATTCCATACCATTTTTTCTAAAGGAATTTATAATATTTGAGTACATGAAAAATTAGTATTATTTTACCCCCGAAGGTAATTCCTTAACTTGGTTTAATTTTTTTTCAAAAACGATATAGATTGATAGAGAGCCAATAAGACACAACAATACTGAAAAGTACATACATACATATGTGTATGTGTATATACACACACACTCAAATTTTGGGTCCAATACACAATTTCCAAGATGTGAGATTAGTTAATAAATGCTCTGAATCTTTTTGCTTCTCAACTTATGATTAATAATCAATTTATGTTTGGGTAAGGATTCCAAATTTGCAAGTTAGAACTTGAATACAATTGCCGTTATAACAAATAACATTACAATAGGTTCTGATGAATAATGCCTACTGAGCACTTTTCTCTCCTTAGGGAAATTTGCTTTATAAGTGCAATTTATTAAAATTGTATTAAGTTCATAGGTTTGGTGCATGATAGGACTGAGTTTTAAATACACGCTACACAGCTGGGTAGCAACTTATTGTTCAACACACTTTTTCTTACTAGTCTGTAAAAATTTCCCTCAACCTTTCCTATACCTAAGACTGTTACTGTGAAAAGGCAACTGGTAACGGTGAATATCTGTCTCTCAAAGCACAAATATACTACTAATACACAGCTCTATGAGCCCTTTCAAATTTGGTTAGATTTTTTAAATGTCCATTGCCTGATTTCAGGTAGGTCTGATCCGTTTTAGTAAGCACTGAGTCTGTACTAATTTTTATGGCTACTTAAAATGATTATGCTTTTTAAAAAGGGTATTGGAGAAATGTCATGGGTTTTAAAGGTGATTTTTACTGTCAAGAACTCAGGACACTGAAATTTGTATTATTTTAACACAACAGCCCAGTAAATAACCCCCAAAATAAAAAGGCAAGTTGGGAAGCTTAATAGAACAAGACATGCAAATTTATTCATGTATATTATGTTGGAGTTTCCATATATACATATACATGCACACATATATATGTACGTATATATACATGTGTATCTATTTCTTTGCAGTTTACCTAAGATCAAGTATGCAAAATTATTTTGAATTTTGAGATCTCTATGTACAAAAGTATATAAAAATTGAAAAGCTAGAAAAAGAGTTAAAAAGTTAGAAAAAATGAAATACTATTGAGTGAAAATGATCCTAAAGTCCAGAAGACTGAAATATTATTTTCAAAGGTGTGAAGAATTTTTAAAATTTAGAAGATTACCAGGTACTCTCTATTTCTATTGATATAATAAGTTTATTATTTCAAGAAGAAAAGATGTAAATTAGTAAAAAAAAAATTGTGTCAATGGACCTTTTCAAGGAAAATTTAAATTTACCAAAAAAGTTCATTATTAATTTTTCAAAGGATTCGTCATTGCATAAAAGCCTTTCCTGCCAGGGTTTAATGTGTTGATCTAACACAGTGAGAACATTTGACTTCCTAAAATTGGATTTGCACACAACTTTTCAAGAATTCAATTATTGGATAAAATGTGGTACCCATACAAGGATAGCCACAATATTTTAGAGTTTCCATATCTCAAAAGCATTTAGGATACACTACCCTATCAGTTCAACAATTCAGTTTTTAATGCAGTTATTTAGTGACAATATTATCAATCACATAATTATGCTGGATAAGCTAAGACACTTGGCACTGATTTTTTTTCTTATATGTATAGAACACTGAATAGCTTCAGCAAAATTAATGAGTGAAAACAAAAAAGATATATTGGTGTTTACTCTGCACCAAGCACTATGCTAAATGCTGGGGACACAAAAACAAGTGTGAGAAAGTCTCTGCCCTCAGAGTTTGCATTCTAACAAGGGGGCACAATATATAAGAGGCAGCCAAGAAATACAACTTTGGCCAGGAAAATTAAAAAGTTGGTGATGAATTGAGAAATAAAAAAAATAGGATTTTGTTACCCTGAAGGCAGTCCCTTAACTTGGTTTAGTAACTTAACTTGGACAGTGAATTGATAAACTCTTTTCTTAGAATCAATGATAGAGTAGATTTTATCATTGTGCCCAGAGTAAGAGATGAGAGGGCAAGAAAAGAGGGAATAAGAGACACAAGTGGTGGCTTGGCAGAAAAAAAAAAAACACATGATACCTGGGATGGACAAGTCAATGAATGGGATGGGAAACATGACTTGGGGTTGTTCAGATATGGTTTGTCAACCATTCATCAATCAAAATATCTCAGCCCCAAGGCAGGTCTTCCAAAGCTGAGTAGATTAAGTCTCCTGTGGATTGGATGGTATCTTGATTTTAGGAGATTTAGTCTGAAGGAGGTTCTTCCAAATACGGAGAAGTAGAAAATTCCTAGGATCATTTATTGGATCATTGGATCTCATATTTAAGGTTAAAAAGTACTTTAATGGTCATCTAGTCTGAACACTTCATTTTAGAAATGAAAACATTGAGCCTGAGAGAGGTTAAGAAACTTCATAATCCAGCACTCATTTATTGTACTATGCATCTGAGCTAGAACCCAAATTCAGCTCTGACATGATAGTTATCATTCTATTTCTTCTCCAACAACGTATAGGTTTTGTCGATTGAAGGCAGTCATCATATTTAGCTAGCCCTTTTTTTTTTCTGCCAATACATACTGATATACACACTGGCAACCTTGTCAAAAATCATATCCCTCTGGGTACATTGCATTTTTTTTACCTTGAGGCTAAAGCAAAATGTAATGAGCAGAAATATGTTTCACAACTTTAAATGTGCATTCACCTTACCTCAAATTTGTTATAAAATGTCTCCCTTAGAATCTCCCCAACCTCCACCAGCAATTCCTTACTGCAATGAGTAAGCCTAATTCCTCACACAGTTAGCAATCAAAAATACCTTATAATTTTTTCTAATAGTTCTACTGTGAAAGATAATTTATTAGACCATTTTCCCTCTGATTAGCATACAAATGTAGATATAGAGTGATCCCCTGCTAGGAAATGCTAAATGAGGGAAATTTACCTATTCTAGAAATATTACATTTTTATAGCCTTTGTAAGGACTGAAGTAATCTTCTCCAAAGTAGAATTTCTGAAGGTAGTTATAAAATTGGCAACAAAAACTGGCAACATAAAAACAAAAAAAGAAACTGAAGGTAACTTAGACTTTCTTGGTTGAGCAAATTCTTATCATCTGGGGGCAGGGAGATCATATAGGAAAGACTGGTCATAGAGAAAAAAATGAATGCACAAGAGGAATCAGAGGATAGGAAGAAAATAGAGTTGTTGTTATTGTTTATTTGCTTTTATAACTGCCTGTCACTTTACAGGAGGGCTGGAAAGCAGTAAATTAAATTGGCAAGACCTGTAAAACAGGAAAGTAGATTAGTGCACAATGGAAACAGGTACTCAAAGCACATTTCAATAAATGGAAAGTGATGGAGGCCCTGAGAGCTACTGCCACCACCTGGACAGGGATGGCTGAGAAACTACCAAACAATATAGTTTCATCTACAGAACCAACATTTGCATTATTTTTACTTTCTAAAAGTGGGAATTTCTCTCCCTACACTTGTGAAATGTCAGCACATCTCCTTTTTTCTGCCTTTAAACTAAGGAAACACATCATTAGAATTGGCAAGTGTGAATGTGACCCTTGTTTATTGTCTTCTGTTTATTTTCATGCTAGCTCAAGTTCAATGGCGAGAGACACATACACATGCATATGCTTGGAGATGGTTTCCTGTGTTTCCTGCTCCACTGGTCCATCTCATTTGAAAATTGTTAATTATAAGCTCCTGGCGGAGGAATACTCTATCTGCCCATTTGGTGGTAATGATTACCTTTGACTTAGTAATCAATAGTTGATATCTGTGGTTACTTAGTTAATAGGGTGCAGTAGGATCCTTGATATTAAAGGCTGTCATTCATATATTTCTTTAGAAAATTCAGCACAGTGATAGCCATTAAGAACAAAAATTTGACTATGTAGAATGAGCTTCTCTGGATAGTAAGTTTTCTGCACAGCAGATAGTTTACTTCTTTAAGAAATCTTCAGGATGGAAATTCACTAAAATGCATTGTATACTTCCCTGCCCTCTTAAACAAATGGAATCCCTAAATTCCACAATCTCAGAATCTCAGCTTGGAAGGGGCCTATGAGGACATATAGTCCATCCCCACCCTGACCAATAATCCTTTCTGAAATATTTCCAACAAAGGGCTATCAAATCTTAGGTTAACAAATTAGAATCATAGTTTAAAAGTTGGAAGAGATATCAGAGGTTCTCTAGTCAAACCTTCTCGTATTATAGACGAGGACACTGTGGCTCAAAGAAGAGACACAGGACATTTAAAGTCACACAGAAAGTATCTAGTAAAAACAGGGTTGGAAGCCAGTTCCTTTTACTTCAAAGTCATGCTCTAGTGAGAAACAAATGGCTACCCTCTATGCCAGTCTGTTCCATTTGAGGATTAGTTCCAGTTAAAATTTTCTTTGCATTAAGCTGAAATCTGTCTATACAATATCCATCTACTGCTTCAAGTTCTGTTGTCAGTGGCCAAGCAGAATCATTTGAATCACTCTTCCACATAAAAGCCCTACAAATAATCAAGGCTGCCCTCCTTTCCCTGTAAAATTTTCTCTTCTCTAGGCTAAATATAGCCTTATATCTTGAAAGAACATGATCTCAAGATTGACCACAACCCATACCCCAAGATGATCAACAATATGTCATGACCTTCTTAAAATGTTCAGAACTGAAGACCATACTCCTAATGTAAAATGATCAAAGGTCAATGCAGGAAGACTTTCTCCCACCTTAATCTCCATCTATTCTTCTCTTAATACACCCTAAGACTGCATGTGTTTGTTTGTTTGTCTCTTGCCATAGGCAGCTAGATGGTGTCGACTTAGAATCAGGAAATCCTCTCTCTGTTGTTTCCTAGCTGTGTGAACCTGGCCAATTACCTTCTCAGCTATGGTTCCTACAAGATGTGGATAATAATAGCACCTAGATCACAGGGCTGCTGTGAGAATCAAATGAGGTAATATTATAAGTGTTTTACAAGTCTATAAAATTGGCTATTGTCATTCTTATTGGTATTGTTCTTAGTGTGCTTGTTGTATTGAAATCCACTAAAACCACAATATCTTTAAGGTAAACTTCCATCTAGTTGCACAACCCCTGCCTTTTACCTGTGAAGTTGATTTTTTTAAACATAAAAATAGGATTTTAGTCTTTATGAAATTCTAACTTTTTTTGGTTTGGTCCATCATTATGGCCTGTCAATCTTTTCTTTTTTTTTTTTTTTTTGCTAAATCCAAACTCTGCAATCCAACATGTTAGCTAGCTCTCTCATTATCATGTCATCAGTAAACTTGATAAAGAACCCCTGTTCCTCCTCCTCCCCATCAAGATCACTTCCTGGCTGTGGCAAGAGTCTTTGGTCAGGTGCTACCTTTTATATAAGCCTCCCTCCAATCTCTTTTTGTTTGGGGTGTACCAAAGTGAGTCCCATGTAATAAGTAGTGTCTAGCATGCCACTTTCTATACTATTCTTTTTTAGGCAGATGACATATTATGATGTTAGGTCTTCAAAGGGTGTACTGAATTCAGACTAGGAAGCTAATTTCAAATCTATGGCAATATAAATATACAGATTCCAATATCTCAGTTCGATATTCTTCTTTCTATCTTCTAAACAAAACACTGCAAACTTTTAATGTAGAGGTTGATGGCTAATGAAAGGGTCTATTCATGCTCTGTACCTACTGGGTATCATTTTTGAGATGGTACTATGAAAAAATTTATCTTAGAAATCTGATATACCCTAAGGTGACAAGCTTGTCACATAAGAAATAGCATCCTGAAACACACGATAGCATAGACAACCTCCAAATTCAGTTAGCTCACAATGCACCAATCCTTAGAGGGAGCTTGTGAATTGATTAAAAAATGTCATAAGTTTGAAATTCTGTTGGATTTCTTCTAAGCAAGGATTACTGCTACCTGGATTGTCTGCATGTTTTTGTAACAGAAATAACATGCGGGTATTTAAGGCATTCGGAGTTAAGATATGGCCAAAAATATTGGCTATGGTACTTTCTTAAGCAACAATTAAGTTTTCTAGATCTAAATATGCACCTTCTATCCTACCATCTACCACTCCCAGAAAAAGTACATGTTAGCTAAGATTGGCCTTTTTTTCTTAAATGATATTAATATTTATATTTCCTCCAGCATCACTGACAGAAAGCAAGGAAGATGTCCAGCACCATGGTTAGACCTCCTCAGAAAGATTTATATGAGGATGGGAAGGAACTGTTTGCAAGTTACTTTATTTTTAATTTAAGAAAAAAAATCCACATTTGGGGTCACTATCAGGGCACTATGTAACTTCTCATGCTCCTTAGGCCTTTTAACTTCAATGCTAAATTAAGGTAGTGGATGAAGGTCATCCAGTGAAGCCCCTTCTTCTTTATCGAGATCAAAGAAAACACCAGATGTGAAGAAGGTTTGGACCTGTTAACCTTGTAACTTCAAAGAAACATCAAATATTCAACAATACTGAAGTGAATGAAAATTGGATGAACATGACCAATTCCTACCCATAGAGTTCTTTTGGGTTCTATACAGTCACTGCCAACTCCATTCTGATTTCACCTGCTCCCATTTGGACACTGATAACTAATAAATTTATGCCTGTATATTCAATTTCCTTAAATATCTCCCCCTGCCCAATTTGGATCATCAATCCTTTTTTTTAATAGCCTCTTGAAATGCATCCTCATAGGACAGGGTGTAAATGCACTTACAATCCAAATTCTGTCTGAATAGTCTGTCACAACATCTGCAATCAAAATTTCATCCTAAGCCTCTGGGCAGGAGAAGATGCCTCTTATTTTCTCTGTGGAGCACTGCCTGCATCCCGGAGGCCAATTGTGCAACAATCCACAAATGCAGCCATCTCCGCTGGCTCTGCCACACAGATCGCAGCATAAAGGCAGCAAACAAAAAATGGACAGTGTGAGAGAGGAGTAGGGCTCTATGTTCTTTAAAACAGCAATTCTGTAAGTGGCAATAAATGCTTTGCTATTGCTCTCACCGGCAGCAGACTGTTTCTCCCACACCTGCTCCCTGTTGCCAGACTCTGCAGGCTCAATCCACTCTGCTGAGGAATCACAACTATGTGAACTAACCCCCTCAGGGCAGCAATATCCAAGGCAGGCAGCCAATAGTGGCTCAAAGAGCCTCACACCCAGGGCTGCTTCTGTGAATGTACAATTTTATTTATTCTTGTGTTTTTGTTAAGGACATGACATGGGAAAAAGAAAAAAAAAGTTCTACTTATTGATCAAGGAAATCAATAGATTAGAGCATTTGGTTGCTGGGAACTTGAGACCTCTTGGATCAGTGCCCCTCCTCACAAACTAGGATTCCTCAGAATTCTATAAAACCTGCCCTTATGATCACAAAAGCAACCTGTCTGGACAGCCAGGGTGATGAGATGGGCTGTTTATCACCCTGGAATGAAGCAGGCATTCTAAGAAAAGGCTCCCACTGAAGGTTTCTGAATAAAAGAAGAAAAAAAAAACTTTTAGGAGTAGAGAATCAAGACTGACAATGCAACCTCTTAAAAACTCAAGGTCCCTGGGATGGAATAAGGCTTCATTTGATATGGTCTGAAGAACAATATCTGTACTATGACCTGCCATCCCTTCCTGAGAAATGAGCTCATTCCCAAAGTCTAGGCTGACATGGAGCCCCTATCCTTCAACTTGGTAGCAACATGAGACAGAAATTCAGAAGGCAGAAAATAGCATTCTTTGAGCTTTCCACAAAGATAAGAGAGAAGAATACTCTACTTTTGAAACCATCTCAGAACTAAGTATCAGCGCGACTCATATAATGAGAGGTATGGGAGAGATCTCCAAATGTTCATTCCTCTGATCTTTGCCAATAACACACATCAGCCCCTTGGCTATTATTGGGGTGGCTTGGTATCTAATACACACTTAGAATCTTCTTCAGTACCTAGTACAGTGATCTATACAGTGTTTAATACTTGACAAGAGTATGAATGGATGAAGAAATAAGTGAATAAATTGATAGCTGAATAAATAAATAAAAGGATAAAGGGCTGAGGGGGTGGGCACATGATATAATTGCTCCAACTCCTCTTTAATTAAACAGTCCGCACTCTTGGACCAATTAATATCTAGCACTGGGCCATCTCTCATGCAGCACCCAAGACCTTTGTCTTCTTGTTGGTCAAGAATAACACAGAGCTCACTATCTTTTTTTCCCCTTATGTAAAGACCTCTCCTATACTTAGATCATTATTTTATTTCCTTTTAGGCCTTCTTCACTCCTGTGAAAAATCCACTTCCTTTGCTTTTTCTTTAAACATCTTATTTTCTAACTTGCTGATCTTTGAAGAGGGAATTAAATCTGAGTCCCCATTTTGCCATATTCTGTCACGTTTTTATAAGAGAAAGCACTTATGATGCCATTGCTGATTAAGTTCCCCTCCACCCAAATCAGCAGGTAACAGGCCTCATTTGTTCAGTTGTGCTTTTAGTCTTGTGAGAGCCAGCATGGCATGTCACAGTAGTGTCTCAGATTGTTTTTTTTTTTATTTTAATTGCACCCTCTTGTTAAAATAGTTTGACCATATACCTCAATATAGATATGTTTACTTCCTTATAAATTACAGACATATACTTCTATAATAATATAAAATAGACATTACAAAATGCACAAAAATATGGAAAATGATGTGATAAAGTGAATTAGCCTATTTTTCAAGGAATCCTATCTTATTTAATAATAGTTAAAAAAATAATTTTCCCCAAGTCAGGGGACTTATAAAGTGTTCAAGGTGCCCATTTCTAGAGATGCTGTAGCAGGAAGTGGGGTAGGGAGGAAGGCTACAAGTCCAGGGAGTGGATCTGGTGAGAATGGCTGTTTGCCTTCCATTCAGGGAAGCAACACACGGCTGACTGTTCAGCTTAGTCACCTTCAGGCTGCAAGAAAAGCAGGAGAGGGAGGTGGCGGCTGCCACATGTTGAACAGCTGTGTTGTCCTCTTTAGTTCTAATATTTCCATCAGACCCACACACACACACACACACACACACACACACACACAAACACACACCCCAATGGATTGTCTTGTAGTGCTAGCCTTGAGGTTAGGAAGATTTGGGTTCAAATACTGCCCCTGCATACACTACGTGGCCCTTGGAAAGTCACAACCTCTCTGTGCATCAGTTTCCTTATTTGCTAAAATAAGGATAATAACACTTCACAAGGTTGTTCTGAGAATGAAATGAGGTAAGTTACGTAAAGTACCTTGTCAACCTTAAAAGACCCTATGAATGTTAGTACATAGTGGCGGCAGCAGCAGCACAGTAGTAGAACTAGTAGTAGTAGTAGTAGTACTAGTAGTAGTAGTAGTAGTAGTAGAAGTAGTAGTAGTAGTAGTAGAAGTAGTAGTAGTAGTAGTAGTAGTAGTAGTAGTAGCAATGATAGCAGAGATAGAAGAAGTAGTAATGATAGTAGCAGCAGCAGCGACAGCAGGAGGAGGAGTAGCAACAGTGATAGTAGAGGTAGTGGTGGTAGTAGCAGTAGTAGGAGCAGCAGCAGCAGCGGCAGTAGCAGTTGTTGTAGGCATAGTAGTTTTAATAGTGTAGTATAGTGTCTAAATGCCCTAACAGATTTAAATTCATTAGGTACCATTAGGTATCTTGTGCCTAGCACAAAACCTTACACTTGTGTATTTAGGTACATAATAAATGCTTGTAAAACTGAATTTAATTTAATCTTTTGAGAAAGTATTTTACTTTATATAGTATTTTATAAAGTAGTGTATGTAGTACTTTATAAAGTGTTTTACTTTATATAATCTATTAACAGTACAATACAATCTCCATCCTATGGACCCTCAAGTTATTTTTTAAAAAAAATATTCTAGGCAAAAGCCTAGAATAATTCAGATCAATTCCGACTTAGTGTAAATGGATAAAAGGGAGACCAGGTAAAATGGGGGTCCCTGCTTCTGGCAACTGAAATTTTGTATCAATGACTTTGCCAATTGCTATTATCCTTCGTTAAATATGAAGATTGAGATGACCTGAACTGAGTTAACTAGAAATTGTACTATTGTAATTAAAAGTGATTGTTAGTCCCCTTTTTTTTATTCATTGTGAGTGACAGTCATTAACAGATGATAGAATTCTGACAACCCCAAACGGGACAGAATGTAATAACAATATACAACTATCAAACACTCTGAACCTCTATTGATAGCACTGTTTCCTCTTATGAAACTCTCCTTCAATCTCCATTTCTGGGCTCATCTAAATCCTGGAATCAATCATTTCTGAAAAACGCTGTTCACCTAAAGAAATAGAAACTAAATCACCAAAACTCTACCACCTAAAGGAAAGAAGAGCAACACAGCACAGAATGATTACCCACAGTGCCTGGAGTGGTAATTCAGAATTGTAAATGGAATAATCCAAAATACAGAGCCACAATTTAAACATAAAATCTTACTCAGAATCACAGAATTTCAGAACTGGAAGGGATCTTTGTAGTCAGCTTGTAGCCAAGAGGAACATGCTTAAAGTGTACCCCAACAAGCAGTGATCCACAATATGCTTAAAGACTTGCAATGACAGATTCTGCTACCTCCTAAGGCAGTCCATGCTGTTTCTTAAATTTGCGTTTTCACAATTTCCAACCAGTGGGCCTTGTTCTAGCCCAGGGGTGGGGAACCTGTGGCCTTCTAGGTCCTTGGGTGCGGCCTTTTGACTAAGTCCAAGTTTTATAGAACAAATCCTTTTAGTAAGAGGATTTGTTCTGTGAAGTTTAGATTCAGTCAAAGGGCAGCACTTGAAGACCAAGCAGGCCACATGTGGCCTCCGGGCCAGAGGTTCCCCATCCCTGTTCTAGCCTCTAGAGCTAACATGAATGAGTCTAAATTCTTCCATAGGACAGTCCTTCAATTTCTGTCACCTCCATCATGCTCAGCACCACCCAGTCTTCTCTTGTCCAGGCCAAACATTTTATCCCAGGTTCCTTCTGCTGTCTCTTTTCCAACTCATCAATGTCCTTTCTACACTTTCCCTAACTAAACTAAATCCTACAAATGTGCTTTGACCAGGGCCCAGCAAAGAAGTTCTAGAGTGCCCATGTGCCTGGAAGCAATGTCTCTATTAATGAAGCCCAAAACTATAGTATACATTTTGGTTGCCAAATAACACAGCTGATTCATATTTAATTTGTAGTATACTAAAAGCCCTAGCTCCTTTGCAGAAAAACTAAAACCGTGACTCCCCCATCCCATACCTGTTTTTGTATATTCCTGTATATTACCTTTATCACTATTAAATTTCATCTTATTAGATTTAGCTTAACACTCTGGCCCAATGGTCTCCAAATATTTTGGTTTATGTAACCAAACCAACAATTTTTCTTTGAGAATGCAAACCAATATTTGTACCTATAAACTATAAATATTCACATATACATACACATACTTATATATATATATGCACATATACTTACATACTTAAATATATGAACTGTAAATACTTACTTATAAACTATATATCCATGTATTAATGCATTCATAATTATAAACTTTGTAACATTATCAAAAAATAGAAATTAAAGAGACATCAAATTAGAATGAAAAAATGCTGGATCCTGGAGTCAACAGGGGGCTACTAGAGTTTATTGTGTGGGAAAGTGATATAGCTGGACTTGTTATTTGGGAAAATCATTTGGCATTTTGCCATGTGGAAAAAATCCACCTTGTGGAATTGGAGAGGGGAAACACTTTAAGAAGGGAGACCAATTGAAGATTATGTCAATAGTTTGAATGATAAGGATCCAAACTGAAAGGTGGTAGAGAGATGGATGGATGCTTATGGCAGTAAAAAGGAAAATATTTGTCAACTAATTGGATATGGGACATTAGGGAAAGTAAATAGGTACAGATATCACTAAGGTGGTATGGTAGGATACCCTAAACAACAACAGGGAAGTTTGGAATAAGGGTTTGTTTAGTGGGAAAGATAACTTAATTACTACCCATCCATCCTTGTTCATTCCATGCTACTCGCTCTCACTTTGAAACAAACTCCTTCATCACTTTCTCAGTATTCAACAGGCACATTGATTAAAAAATATTTTCAACAGCACAAGACCAAATATATTGTCAAGAAATCCAGGCTCCCCCTTTGGAGACCTTATACTAAACTGACATCGAATACTTAAGGAGTCTTCTTTGAGTATCACCATTCAACTGGCCCCAATTCCATATAATTGTCTTAACATTTAGTTAACTGCACATCTTCCCATCTTTCCACAAGAATAGTATCAGATACTTAATCAAATGTTTCACTAAAATTAGTTGAACTACATCTATGAGATTCCTCTTATCTCCCCGTTTAGTAATTAACTGTACATTAATTAATTCTATACACACTACATACAAGATCTACTTTATAAAATGTATGTAGTAGCTACAGTGGTAAATCATATTTTATAATTGAAAAGTAAATTAAGCCTGCACCTGAAAATGGGCCCCATTAAATGTATGAATCTACGAAAACTGACTACTTATGTTTAAGAATAAAAGAAATCTTAAGGAAGTATGTTTAATTGGTTATAGATTTAAGCTGGAAAATCAACAGGAATCATTCTCTCTTCTCTCTGTTGAGTACATTGAAGGGACAATTTCCCAACTTTTCTGTAATTTAGCTTATTAGTCAACTTTTTAATAATAAATACTTTTTTATATTCTGCAGCAACATTAATAAACAATAAAATTGAAGAATCCCAAAATAAAGTCTATGATGAGAATCAAGTTACATGAGGTATTACTTTTGAATGAGAATATAGTTGAAGAGATAATAGGAATTAAAGGCAAATAAAAATAAATGTACATTGGATGTCAGGTTTTTTTTCTTCCTTCATATCCTTGGTGAAAATAAGATCTGACAGGTAGCCTGAACCAATATAATAAAAATGACAATTCTACTAAAATTAATTTCCTTATTCAGTGTCATACCAATCACACTACCAAAGAATTATTTTATAGAGGTAGGAAAAAAATAGTAAAATTCAACTGAAGAACAAAAGGTGAAGAATACCAAAGGAATCAATGAACAAAAAAGGGGAAGGAAAGCAGCCTAGCAATACCAGATTTCAGATTATATTACAAAGCAGTAATCACCAAAATAATCTGGCATTGGGTAAAAAATAGAGTGGCTAATCAGTGGGAACAAATTAGTTATACTTTATACTGAAGTAGAAATAAATAACCATAGTAATTCAGTGTTTGATAAACCCAAAGCTTTTGGGGGAAAAACTCACTGTGTGACAAAAATCTGCTGGGAAAACTGGAAAACAGTCTAGTAAAAACTAGGTATAGAGCAACATCTCACAGGATATACCAAAATAAGGTCAGAATAGGGACATAATTTAGACATAAAGAGTGATAGAAGCAAATTAGGAGAGCATGGAAAAAAGTTAGCTGTCAGATCTAAAGATAAAGGAAGAGTTTATGACTATACAAGAGAGAGAGAATCATGGGAGGTAAAATAAATAATTTTGATTACCTAAAAATAAAAAGATTTTGTGCAAACAAAACTAATATAGTAAAAATTAGAAGGAAAGCAAGAAACTGGGGAGGAAAGGAATTTACACTAAGCCTTATCTGGTAAGACTTTATTTTGCAAATATATAGAAAAGTGAGCCAAATTCATAAAAATAAGAGCCATTTCTCAAATTATAAATGGTCAAAGGATATGAACAGACTTCAAAAGAAGAAATCAAAGCTATTAACAGGCATATAAAACACTCTAAATCACTAATAATTAGAGAAATGCAAATTAAAACAACTCTGAGGTACTACTCCACACCTATCAGATTGGCTAACATGACAGAAAAGGCAAATGAAAAATGCTGGAGGAGCTGTCAAAAAATAGGTACATTAATGCACTCCTGGTGGAATTATAAACTTGTCTAACCATGGTAGAGAACAATTTAGAACCATGCCCAAAAGGCTGTGAAAATGTTCCTTTCATTTGACCCTATAATACCACTACTAGGTCCCAGAGAGATCAGAAAAAAAGGGAAAAGGACATAGATAGTGTATTGGTAATTAAGGTGGGATGTGTTTTTTACTGTTTTAGAATACTAAATTGATTAAGTGTCTTTGATTAAGTCTTACCAGGCAGACACCCTTTTGCTAACTAAGTGTAAAGCCCCAGGCTCATGCCCTTTTGCTGATTAGGTGTGACTCCTTTGAGCCCTGAACAGAGTATAAATGCTCAAATGTTAGCATTCTGTCTGGGGCTTTCAGTCACTGGAAGAGTAGTATAGGACTCTGGGCAACCATTTTAAGAGCCCCAGACTTGTAAACCCAGATGTTGATGATTTCCTGGTGACTATGACTTGTGATTTGGTCTGTTTATATTGCGTATGTTTGTAATTTGTTTGTATTTGCTCTGAAGTTCAGGGTGCTGGCTTTTCCTCCAGAACTGAATGAATGATATTTGTATGTGTGATGAAAGTGAGACTGTAAACCCCTTAATGTTGCTTTCCTTAGTAAAGCAGATCAAAACAACCTGTGCTGGCAGTTCTTATTGTTGGTCTTGTGTTAGTCTTACACCCCACAACAGCTGCTAGCCCAATTGTTGCTACAGATAGATAGATCGATAGATAGATATCTCTACCTATCTGTATCTATCTATAGCTATACATTTATATCTATGTATATCTATTTATCCATCCATCTATCTATCTATCTATCAGCTCTTTTTGTTGCAAAGAACTGAAGATTGAGAGGATGCCCATGAATTGGGGAATGGCTGAATAATTCGGGTTATATGCTAGTGATGGGATATTATTATGTCAATCGAAGTGACAGGCAATGGTTTCAGAAACAATCTGAGAAAACACATGAACTGAAACAGAGTGAAGTGGGCAGAATGAGGAGAACATTATACATAGTAGCAACAATATTGTAATGATGATCAACCCATGAAAGACGTAGCCACTGATCAATAAAATAAGCCATGACAGTTCCAAAGGACTCATGATAAAAATGCCATAATCTAACTCCAGAGAGAGATGTGATGAAATCTGATTATAGATCGAAGCACACTTGTTGGTTTTTTTCATTTTCTCAATGTTTCTTGCTTTTATTTCTTTTTTTTGGGGGGGGGGGCAACATGGCTAACATGGAAATAGGTTTTGCATGACTTCACAGGTATAATATTGTCTTCTCAATGAGTGGGGCAGAGACTTCAAAGGGGCAGAAAATTTAGAATTAAAAATTTTTTTCAATGAATTTTTTAAAATAAACATGAAAAAAGATAACAAGATCTGAAACTTGAGCAATAACATAAATATATCTGATACATTTTCAGGCTCTTATACATTGAATGCCACCCTTTGTCATAGTAGTTCCTCCATATAAAAAGTAAAAATATTTCTTTTGAAAGTTGACATAATTTGTTTATTTCATGTGATCTTACACATACTTTTGGTCAAGTAATATTATTGGTGCATTTTGATGCCCTTCTTTACTTATAAAACTTCTCTGTTTTAGTTCACAAAATTTTAAATCAAGTGCACATAATCACATAATGAAATTAAAAGGAACCTCATTTTTAAGGGAGAAAAAAATCACAGCTAAGCATATAGGCTATAAATACTTACACTCCTCTCTTACATATTATTTTTATATTTTCAGAAAGTTTAATAACCTGCACAATTCCAACCCTGATGTGTCCTTTGTATAAGAGTAAAAGCAAAACCTTTATGACAAGCTTTTTAAAAGTGAAAAGAAGAGGAGAAAATAAAATGTAGTCCCTCAGCACCAGACATAATTAAATTATTGGCTAAAATACGTCATGGTGAAATCTTGAGGAAAATGTTGTTCATATAGGGTAGGGTTTATTTTATTGACCATAACTTCTGATAATTTCTTTGCTATATCCTCTTAGAATTATAATAGTTTGGAGCTAGAAGGGCCCATTCAATCCTGCCTCCTCATTTTACAAAAGAAGAAAGTGAGGCCTACAGGTTAAGTGATTTACCCACATCAGTGGTGCTCAAACTCCTTGGCCTCAGGGTCCCTTTACATTCTAAAAAATTATTGAAAAAACATCTGAAGGAGCTTTTGTCTATGTGAGTTATATCTATCAATATTCATCAGCTTGGAAATTAAACCATCATAGCATTATTATGAAAATAGTTTTGACCTGGTAAACCCCCTGAAATGGTGTCGGGGACTCCCCGGGAACCCCAGACAATACTTTGGGAAACACAGCCTAGAGTTATATAGGGGATCTCAAGTCTTAGTGTAGTTTTAAGCCTTTAGATCTATCAAAGCTTAAAACTGCAGTAAAACGTAAGTTAATACCTTCTTATTCATTGACTAGAGTCTGGATGTGAGACATCTACATATAAATCATGTTGTATTTAATTATCCAAAGGACAAATCTGTTTCTAGAAATGACTTCATACACCAGTAAATGAAAAAATAATGATCATAAACTATTTTACATCATCTTATAATTTTTCACCACTACACAGAGTAATGGGCAGCTAGGTGGTACAGTGGATAAAGTGCTGGGCCTGCAGAGAGGAAGGTGAGTCTTCCTGAGTTTAAATCTGACTTCAGATACTTCCTAGCTGTATGACCCTGGGCAAGTCACTTAACCCTGTTTGCCTAGGTTTCCTCATCTGTAAAAATGAGCTGGGGAAGGAAATGACAAACCACTCCAGTATCTTTGCCAAGAAAACCCCAAATGGGGTCACTAAGAGTTACACATGACTGAAAAGTAACTAAACAACAACAACCAATGTATAGTATTTGGTATAAGCAAGTATTCAAATCTACTTTATAAATCATTAGACTCTATTGATGACAATTATCCTTTCAGTGTTATCATTAATAAAGTGGTGATCTGGGCAAGGGTTCATAAAACAATTGCCATCAAAGTCAAGAATCAAAATGATAGCAAATTAATCATCAAGCTGAGCCTCCCAAAACAATAGAGTAACCTACTATATGGAGATCAGCATTACTAACAACATGACTAACATGATGTAAATTTTTAAAAAAAGCTAAAAAAAGAAGCTGGACTGAGTAAAAACAAACAAAAATAGAAATAGTCACAGTGAGCAGACAATGAAACAAATCTCTCTTCTTCCAGAGAAGAGGTGGGAGGACTGATTACCAGGGTAAAAAAAACATTGCATGCTGCATTCTTGTTTTTGCTTGCCCGTTTTTCTTTTTTACAGTGTAGTGTTCAGTTTGGTTTGGGGACAGCGATAGAGAAGCAAGGGGTTAAATCTAGAGATGAAAAGTTTTGTAAAATCGAAAGGCATCAATAAAAGTAAGTAATGCTTTCCATAGCTTGCCATGTTTTCTTTTAATAAAGAGTGTTAAAATTTGCATGCTGAAACAGGTTAAGAAAAATCCCATGAATAGAATTTCCTCTCTTCACCTCATGAACTGTACTCCCAAGAACTACTCAGGCACAACTACTTGGGAATTAAAAAAAAAAACTGGAGTTCGGAAATGCCAGCTATGCCCCATAAAATTCTGTGACCCCAAAACTGAGAAATCATGACTTGTTTAAACAGTGACTTGAGGTCATAGCATTGAAAATTTATTGGTCAGCCATCAAAATAGATTTACAGAAAAGAAGGGCAGCAAATGCAGATCTTTTGCTAGAATGCAACCTATATTATAGGAATAATGTTAATTATATTTTAAAGTATCATTTAATCATTTGATTATTTCATACTGTCATTATCTGAATAGCCCTGCAAATACCAAACTATGGCTTAAAATAGAAACACATTTATCATACTACCCATTCTCATACACTTGAACATTATATTAGATATTTATCACAAATATTTAGTTTTCAAATAATCTAACTCATAAAAAGCTTGTTTCCTATAGATGTAAAGGGATCAATTCAATCTAGGTCAGGAAACAATTATTAAATGGCTACTATGTACAAAGTCCAAGATGTTAAGTTTAAGTGATACAGAGGCATGAATGTGAGTTTCTCCTGCCTTCATGGATTTTACGTTCTACTTGGGGAATACAATACAAATATAATAATATAATGCATGTATATGCATATATAATATACATATAATACATATATATACTATATATACATATATAACACATAATACATATTTCATATATATATATATATACACAATACATATATAAGGAAAGCCAAAGGAATTTCCTAGAGTAAGAAAGGACTGAAGCTTGGCAGAAGTGGGGAAAAGGAAAGGTTTCTAGGAAGCAGCACCTAGACTGTGCCTTGAAGAAACCCAAGGCTAAGAGTGGTGAGGAGAGAATGCCTTCAAGAAATGGGGGTAAAGACTTCTGGATCACATAAACAAGAAGATGGAGAATTTTTTATTTTCTCTGAACCCCACTACTTCTCAAAGCTCTCCTGAACAGAAATATATGCCAAAGATGAAGTATTTTAGCAGTCTCCATGGTCTAGGACACCCAGAATCCAAAAGAAGGTTTTAAAAAAATGCTGATGCTTACTGATCCTTACTTCACTTAGCACCCCTTCCTCACCTCCCACACTACCACCAGCAAGGCTATATTAGCTTGCATCAAAATGCATCCCTGTACCCTGATCCCCCCTCCTTCTTTCTAGTGCTGTGGAGATGCCAGTTCTAGGCTTTGAAAGTTTTGCTCACGTCTCAGCAGCCAGTTTGTTCATAGATTTTAAGGAGCCAAAGCCTGCTAGTACCTGAAACCTGTAAGTTCCAGTGCTGAAAATCTTGGAACTGCCAACACCAGGACAAATAGTACTGCAAAACTTCTGGTGCTGGGCTAGAGAAATGATGAACAGAGGAACTGAGAAAGCTCACCAGGACAGGATGTCATGCATGGGGGAGGCTATGCAGCACTCCACCAAGCCTGAGGGAAAGAGTATGGAATCCAGCTGGGGAAAGTTCTGATCACACGAAGGACAGTTGGGGCTGAGACCAAGGATGGTGACCCTGAATTCTCCAAAATGGGAGGAGATTGAGAGGCTTTAAGATCTAGCCCCAAGGAAAAAAAAACTACTATTAGAGGGGAGGAAGTCTGAGTGAGTGATAAGGAAAATAAAAGGAAAAAAAGAAATAGGAGCCCACTTTTACAAAATCATAGTAGTTGGACGTGAAATATACAGATCATATAAGTGCATAAAGAGGATCATAGATTTAGAACTGGAGGTGACCTTAGAAACCAGTTAGGAATAAAATGAAATCAAATTTGAAGACAGAGACAGATCGTGATTTTAAAATGAAGCTTTTGCAATTTATCCTCTGGGCAACAGGAATCCATTGTATATTTTTGATTAGGGAAGAGAGATTTATGATTAAAAGGCCAACTTCATTGGGACATAGTGAGTAAAAACAAGTGAAATTTAAAACAATTAGGACCATAGTGAAATTAATTTCTTACATAGATATACATTTCATAAATTTCCTATACCACAAGAAACAGACAGGAAAGAGGACATTTGTATAGGAAAAGAGGTAACTTGGCAAATGTAGGCTATGATTACTCCCCCAAAAAAATTTAAAAAAAATACAAAAAAACAGTTATTGGAGAAGAAAGAAAAGAAACAATTAAATAAAGGAAGACAGTTTTAATGGATAGTAGTTCTAAGTAGAATAGGGTAAAGTTGCAAGGTTTTATGCATTAGGCTAACACTCTGGAAGTATCAGGGCAGCTAGTTGGTACAGAGTTAGGAAGATTAATCTTCCTGAATTCAAATCAGACCTCAGACACTCACTTGTTGTAGGACCCTGGGCAAGGCACACAACCCTATTTACTTCAGCTTCCTCATCCATAAAATTAGCTAGAAAAGGAAGTGGCAAATCAATACAGTATTTTTGCCAAGGCAACCTTAAATGAGGTCACAAGGAGTCAGACATAACCGAAAATCACCGAACAACATAGAAGAATCTGTTAATATAGTCTAAGTGTCAGATGCAAAAGGTGCTATGGAAGGGGAACATTTTAGGGGAAAAAATTTAAGTAGTTAGTGTAGTTCTAGACACTGAAATGAAGAAGTGTGTTACCATGGAATCAACTACACTAGTTGTCAAAAGATATAGGTTTTAATTCCATTTCTATTGTTTGACCATTTATGGTCAAGTAACTACCTCTCTATACTTCAGTTTTCATATCTGTAAAATGAGAAGACCTGGCTTCATCATCCCTTTCGAGGCTGATTCCAGGATGATTCTAAGATTCTTGGAGAACTTACAATACCTACTGACACTCATGATATCTACGGGAACAAATAAAGAGATTAATGAAAAGCATCGTGTCCAGAGGAAGAGACACAATTTCAATATTTTGAACTCAAGAAAACCATTTTAGAGATAATAAATGATAAATGATATTGAATTATATGCAGAGGCAAGCTATGTACCACTGATATATAGATAATAACCAAAACTATAGCAGTAATTTCATGACACTGGTGGAGAGCAAAAATCCTAAAATAGCGCAACAGAACATTAATATTATGTAAGGAAATTGGAAAAAAATTCCAAAGGAGATACTGAAAGACTAACTCAGAGACAAAGATCTTGGGAAGTAAAGGAAATTTCTCCTCAAATGGTGATTCAGGAAAGGACAAGCGAAAGGATGTTTAATTTCTTTTCATACAGAGGAATGACTAAAAAATAAAAAGCCAACAGAAACCATGCCTTTTAATTTTACAATGAAGATATGAAAATCTTAGAGTGTTTTCACTTGAGGAAAGAAGACAGAAATCAAAATAGATTAAGTCAAGACACGAAAGTCATAGCAAGAGTATTTTTATTGGAGGAAAGAAGATTGAAATCAAAATAGAGGGAATCAAGACATGATATGAGCTACATAATTGGTAGGGGGAAAAAGCAGCACATTTAAATGTCATGTAAGAGAAAGAACAAAATGAAATCAGGGTGAAACATGAAGAGCTTAGTTGTCATCCAAGAGTTCTATGATCTAATATCTAATGCATGATTTTGTATTGCCACTAATAATAACTGATGAATATACTGCACTTTAAGGTTTACAAAGTGCCCTACAAATATTATCCTTTTTGATGCAACAACACAGTGAGGTTGGTATTTAGTAGAGGTGTTATCCTTCTTTTTTATCATTGTTGGTGTTGAGTCATTTCAGTCACATCTGACTCTCTGAGACCTCATTTGGAGTTTTGTTGGCAAGGATACTGGAGTGGTTTGCCATTTCCTTTTCCAGGTCATTTTACAAATGAGGAACTGAGGCAAAGAGGATTGAGTCCAGGGTCACACTGCTAGTAAGTATCTGAGGTCAGATTTGAACTCAGGTCACCCTGATTCCAGGGCCAGTGCTCTATCCACTGGCCCAACTAGTCGCCCTTAAACAATATTATCCTTCCTCTACAAATGAGGAAAATGAGGCTTATAGAGGTTAAGTGTTGGAGATGGAATCTAAATTTTACCATGACAAGTACTCTTTCCACGCCACCACATCGAAATTAACTGAATTAATATGCTGAAAATTAACAATTAATTTGATTCAGTATTTACTAAGAGTCTCCTATTTGGTAGGTCTTGTGTAGAGCTGGTCCCTTCCACTTCCGATATTCTGTGTGAATCTTCAGTAGAAATTATAGTGACATATTTAATAACCTCCTACTCCCCAGTGTCTAGCATATGTATGGGGATATCTTAGACAAAAAAATAGTAATTGTTTATGGAATTAAACTGAATGATAACATCAATTTTAATCTTCCTATCCATATGGATTGGCATCCTGCTTCAGTGATTCTTCATCTGTAAAGACCTCCAAAAATTCATTACTAATAAGTACTATAAGTGCAAACTGAAATTCAACTTTAGGACAGAATTCTTTCACCATGCTGATGGAAGGCTAAGCAAAAGCTTCTAGTTGGTCTTTATTAACATATACACAGCAATTACCAAAGTCACAGAGACAATCCCATTTCCACCCTACCATTATGCTCAGTGGCCTGGAAAATGGGGCCGAGCCAAGTGGAACTGTCCCGGGCACATGCCCTGCATACTCCTGGGAAGTGAATCAGGCAGCAGGCTACATAGCAGAAGACTATATACCTTAGCTCATTCTCCCACAGGAAAATCTCGAATGACCTCACAGTTAGAACTTTAAGAATCAAATTGTGGATATTTATGTTTAATTTATAATCACATATAAATGTTTATATAAAAGATTTGTATTTTGAAAAACAAATTATAACAAATTAGCCATCAAATATAAAAGTATGCTGAAAAAAATATAAAATCCACTTTTAAAGAAAAGGAAGGAATTCTTCCTGCTCAAATGTTTGTTTATTCAATGGAAATAGATAGGCAATATGTGTACATACACTATAATGAATATATAGATATGGTAGAAATTATATACCTAGGACAACCCAGCTATGTGCCTAATACTAGTGAGATTTCTTGCAATTTTGTTTACACTTTACTGATTATATAGTACAGAACTGTTGGTGACAGATCCCATGTTCTTAATACTGGCTTTGTGGTAATATTGAGTGAGTAACAAATCTGAGAATTCATTTTAGGGAATCACACCAACACTCTGGGTCTCGGTGTCTCTATTTGTAAAATGTAGAGTTTGGACTAATAAAATAGCAATCATATAGTATTTACAGGACTGGCTAACTCTGATATTTATTCCTCTACCACTGTAATTGCTAAATTCAGTTTTCAGGTGAGAAATCTATATTATGAATTGCTTCCCTTTTTTGAGATATACAGGGTGAATGATGAGGCATAAGGCAGTGTGGCCCAGAATGCATAGAGATTGGCCTTGGAGTCAGGCAGAGCTGAATATAAGTCCTGCCTCTGAAAGATACTTGCTGAGTGACTCTGAGTAAGTTATTTAACCTCCCAGTGCCCCCATATAAATACACTACAAGTTACAGAAAAATGTGTTATTGTTGCTGTCTTAATCACAGGGTATAAATTACAGATGAGGTGCCAGTCTGACAAAGCCACTAAAACAATAGAGAAGTTGAACAATTAAATTAGGAAATACATTTACTATATGTATACACTTGCGTTGATTGGCCAACAAGAAGTCCCAGCCCAAACCCCACCTGGTCTTTGTTTGGGCCCTGATAGCTTGTTTAGGCCAGAAATCTTCCCCTCCAAGATTGATGTTCTTTGCCTAATTTCTTACCTAGTCTTAATCACTGAATGGGTGTTGTCTTAGTCAAATTGGGACCCGGGAAAGACCTTAGCTTAAAAAGGCTAAGGTATCATACTGAATCCAGGGCCATCTGCCCTCATCCTGATCTATACATTGCCGCTGGCCCCTTAGGTGCCTTAGGAGGGAGAATGAGGCTGGTGGCTTTGCACAGCCCTCCCTCACTTAAATCCAATTCACTTGCAAGTCGTGGCATCATCTTCCTGATGTCATGGTCTTCTTTGAGAAGAAAGGACAAACAACAACTTGCATAGCCATTGTCCTTAATAAATATACAGTGCTACTCAATAGATCTGAGATCCCATCACTGTGGGCATTCCCTCTAATAAGACAGATCACAACAGAACCAAAGCTGTCTATCTGATATAATTCTACAATGAAATTAACTTGGTCTAAGACCATCAATTACCAAGAGTAATGGTTTTGTTATAGACAATAGTAGTGGGAGGCAAAGTCTGCTTTATCTAATGTACAACTAAACCTATAGTTTGTCCCAAGAAATCACTACAATAGGAAGTAATTAGAGAAATGTTTTATCCCACCCTCCTCCAAACTGTTTCAACATAAGAAGAACTTCTCCATTCTCCTGCCTGGCATCATGTATGCTGCCTATGTACTTACTCCCAAAGACATGGTCCTGCCAGAGACACTATTACTTAATAGGTCCAGATTTCCCCCAAAAGAATCAACTCCAGAAAAACCTACCCACTGGCCTGACATTTGAAGAGTATGCCAAAAGTGCTCTAAAGAGCAGGCCTTCTCATGAGAGTTATTCTAGCTATTGCAGTACATAGAGTGCTGGTCCTGGAGCGAGTTAAGACTCATCTTCCTGAGTTCAAATATGGCCTCAAACACTTACTAGCTGTGTGACCCTGAGCAAGTCACTTAACCATGTTTGCCTCACTTTCCTCATCTGTAAAATAAACTGGAGCTAACCCCTCCAGTATCTTTGCCAAGAAAACCCCAAATGTAGTCATGGAGCATCAGATACAATTGAATAACTATATATATATAGTTATATATATATAGTTATATATATAGTATATATATATATATATATATACAGATAGATAGATATAGATATAGATATAAAATATAGATATAGACATAAATATACAGAAAGCACTTTTCATTCTTCCTAGGTAAAAGTTGGTTAAAAAAAATAAAATACTGTTTTTATATTTCGTACACTCTTTTCCAAAGTTATTAGTTTTAAGGAAGAAAACTTTTTGAATGATTGATTTCACTCTGTTTATTATAGTTTTGCAAGTGTAAAGAGAGAAAAGAATACCAAAGTATGGGTCAGAATCCCCAAAATGGGATAGCAGAAATCATACGTAGCACTTCTAGGACAACATCCTGGTGACTTTATCTCTACGAATGTCAGTGTCCTTATTGGTGTAATGGCGATACACTATGTATGTCATAGGGTTGTTTTGAGTAAAAGAGCAACTTAAACATGAATACCTGGGAGTAGTAGTATCAGTAGGTTATTAGTATAAGCTATACATCATAAATAAACTTAACAATAAGTAAAAACACCCTATACCGAGGTAAAGAGCTAAAATTAAGCAGAAGTCAAAGCAGAAATCTAAACTAATGGCTAAAACTTTTGAATGGTGTTTTTTTTTTCCTTCAGACTTCACATAAAATTTAAGGATCACAATTTCCCGCCCCCCCCAAAACCAGAATTTGTAAATCTTACCCTAAGTCTGATAATTTGTCAACTTTAATAAAGGAGGGGTGATCCCTATCCCAGTGATTTGGGGAACTCCAATCCTTCTTTTAAAAAGTACATTTCAATTTCTTCCCTCCCCACTCAGAGAACACCACCATTTGCGGTCTGAGTCTCCTTCAGCATAAAATCATGATGGATGGACCCTAAAACTGCTCATCACAATGTAGAAGAGAAGAAAGAAAGATTGAAATCTGGAGTGATTTGCAAAGATTTAGGGTAATATAAGGAAATCCTTCTTTGGATGGAACACAAACCAATTGACTGAATCTAATCTATGTGTTACCTTGTCTTTACAAATTAGTTTAAAAGTAGGTGATCAAACATAGTGGCTATAAAGCCAACAGTGAATCACATAGGGCCTTTGGCAGATCAAAATGTTGATTCCCCATGCTCCACGGTTCAGCAACCACCGAAGAGGCATATGGCATATAGGACACAGAGCCACCATCCTAAGCAGTCACCACAGATGTGATGGTGCACTTTGCTGCAGTGGCAATTTTCATTTTGAACTCTAACATGCTTTAAGAGAATGCTATTGATTCAAAATAATCATATCACCCTTGGAGTGTCTTCAAGCTTGTCCATCTCACTTCCATGGACTTTCTTCCACTCTCACTCCCATTCCTGACTTCTTGTCTTTCACTTTATACTCAGGATTTGAATTCTTTTCATGGCGGGGAGGAGGGAGTGTTGTGGGAGAAGAACCCAACAGTAAGAGGAGGAATAAAGTTAGGGATGGACTTAGCCATGATTCAAAGGACTAGCCCAAAGAAGTCAGTCTATTTCCATTATATAAATATTAAAACACATTTCTTTTCTCTCTCAAGAAAAAAAAGGAAAATCCACCACAAAAGAGTTATTATTTAATAAAGAACTATTAATAGACAAGAATTTGCCTTTGAATAGAAAGTAATCTACGAAGTAAAACAATTTTATGTTTATATATATATATACATATATATACACAAACATATACATATATACACAAGCATATAATACATATATATACACACATACATATATATACATGAACATTTAATACATATATATACACAAACACATACATATATATACAAACACATATATACATGCATACATATATACACATATCTGTGTGTATATTACATACATACATATATATACATATATATATTTTACACACACACACACACACACACAAACTTGCCTACCCTGTAATAACAAACAAGGGTAGGTGTTACTATGAGAAGCCTGGAAATATGTTCAGTAGTATGTTTCAAACAGGTCTCAGATTCTTTAAAGCAACTGGTCATCTTTCATTGCTGCCAGAACTGTGAAAGCTTCCAGGTTGAGCTATCTGACACACATTCGAGCCTTTCTATGCAATAATCCCACATGGTGACAAAAGAGTCACAAAGCCGACAAATTAACTACTCTAGGGAAGCAGCCCAACTTCTCCATCAGAGCACAAAATTGCTAATGGGGACTTCTTTTTTAACGTGGCATATGACAAAGGTGCTCCTTCAAATTAAGCATAAAAAAGCCCACACAAAATAAAGAGCAGAGTAAATAGGTGTCATTTCAGTTTGAACTATAGGGTCTACAAAGAAAAGGACCAAGTAGAGATTTGATTGTGGTTTTGAGCCCAGTGTCTGCATCAGTAAAAGAATAAAATAAATCCCAAAATATTAATCAAAGCAAAATTAAAACTTTCAGGGTAAGAGCAAGGGCATTTGCTCTGAGACCCGTTTTTACATATAAATGAAATCATAGATCCTCTTCCTACTTCTGAATAGGTTGTAAAATTTTGCAAATTCTGTTAGGTTAAAAAGAATAAAAGAAAAACTATTCACACAAAGGAGGCACAGTTGACTAGACTGTAGGTACCTGAATTTTGGTGGATTGGAATCAAGGTTTAACAGGTATGTGGAAATGCTTAACATTCATTGTGGATGAGCATATGCTAGTCAGAGCTATTTCAGTTTGCAGATGTGCGCACAGACAGTAGCAAGTGCCAAAATATCACATGCCACCAAGTTCAGCTCTCTTCTGCTCAACTAGGCTAATCAAATGGGAAATGATAAATGTAAAGGATGCTTTGTTTAGATGCATTTTGATGAACTGTAATTTTTCTGAATCAGAACAGTGGGGGGCGGGTGGGGGAGGGAGGGAATCTAAAGAAAGAGAATCATTTTCCCATGAAAGTCACTCATTTCTATTTTCTAAAATTCAAATCTGAAGAATACTGGGCTATATTCATCCATAAGAATAGACACAATCTCAGTTAAAAGTATACAAGCTATCTCTGTGAAGGCAAGTTATATTAAAAAAGAGAAAACAGCACCTAGGTTTGTACTTCAATAAGAACATCTTACCAATACAGCATTTTATTTTAAGAAAAATAATTTTAGGGGCAGCTAGGTGGCGCAGTAGGTAGGTGGAGTCAGGGGGACCTGAGTTCAAATTCAACCTCAGACACTTGACACACTTACTAGCTGTGTGACCTTGGTCAAGTCACTTAACCCCAATTGCCCTGCCTTCCCCCCTCCCAAAAAAAAAGAAAAAGATTTTCATAATAATTAGTGTATTTACTCAGAGCAAATTAAATTTACAGAGTATTCATATACATTTTCTCAGTTGCTCTTCATAACTACTTATCACTCAGTATTATAGATATCCTTATATAACTGATTAGAAAAAAAGACTAGAAATTTCAAACTTGGTCAAAGACCAATTGGTAGAAGTGGGCTGTGGATTCAGCATTTTCTGTGACTACACTTCCATTTGGGCAGGCTGCCTCTCAAACTAGTCAATAAGTTCTCTACATTCACTGCCTACCACAGAGCAGATGCTTAATAAATGCTTGTTGAATCATTATTAATAGTGATAATAATAGCTGGCATTTGTAGGCCACTTTAAGGTATGCAAAGTACTTTACATTCTGAGCAGCTGAGAGGGAGGTGCTGTTCTTTTTACACTTTTTTATAGGTTTTACATTTTACAGATGAAAGAAATTGAGGCTGAGAGAGATTATGTAACTTGCCCAGGGTCACAATGTTAGTAAGTGTTTGAGGCAGGATGCAGACCCAGGGTTTCTAATTCCAAGTTGTGCACTCTATGAACTGTGACATTTAGCTGCCTCTATTGAATTACAGCTGGACTCTAGTGCCATCGAATAGGAACCCAGCATTCAAATAAGGCAAGAATAGAAAATCGGCTAATTTCCTTTTACGCCTGTCCACAGTGATTTTTCTTCTTCTTCTTTTTTTTTTACTTAACCAATACTTAGAAATCCATGGCTTTTGATCAAACAAAACTCAGGCATTAGCAAAGAAAAATCTCTGAACTTCAGATACTGCCATGATCTGGCCTATGAATATCCCAGAATATCGATCAAAATAAACTACATTATCCCCCATCTAGGAGAGGCAATGGGGTATAGTGAAAAGAGGGCTGGATTTGGAATCAGAAGACCAGGGTCCGTCTCCCTACCAGTGTAACCCTGGCAAATTACTGAACATCTCTGAGCTTCTCTTCCTTCTCTCTGACCTGAGGAAGTTAGACTACATGGCCAAGGTTCCACCTAGTTTTAAATGTATACATATGTTTGTGTATATCCACATATATACATATATGTATATATCCACATATATATGTATATAAACATATGTGCACATGCACACATACATATATGTGTGTTTCTATATATGACTTCATATAAAATACTTTCCAAACTTTAATATGCTATATCTGGTGCCATTTATTATCATTATTTTTCTTAACAAATAAAAAGCTATTTTGGTAAGCTACTCTAATGAAAGAACAAGTCCAGTTGCTGTCATTATAAAACTTTTTTTTAAATATATATAGCTTCTATCCTTTCAGATGAGAGTTAGCTTCTATTACTATGCATAAGTATATGTGTATATGTGCATATACAGATAAATACACACATGGTTATAGGTATCGATCAATCTGTTTCTTTTAATGCATTCATTCCAGAAGGGTCAAAGCAATACTATTGTGTTCCCAGCAAAGCCTCAGAAGAGCAGAGACATTGTACAACATAAGAATATTAAAAACTCGCATTAATAATTATTTCTCATTTAGTGAATGGATTTAGCTAAAATCCATTATACACATTAAAAACAAAACAGACCAGTCCTTGCTCAGAGGACTCTGGTGTCACTACTTTATCAATTGCCTTAAATATTTGCTAGTTAACCTTCTCCAGGAGCAAGAAGGTGGGTGTCTGTACATATTATCTCAAAAGGCCCCAGGGTAAGGAAGAAAAAGGGAGAAAAGAAAAATGACATATCCCTACTGATCTAGCGGTCCATATTTCATCTGTAATTCTGTAGACAATCCATGGAACTTTCTAGAAACAAACTACTTTGATTACACTTTCAACTTGGGTTCCCAATTGCCTTTGTATTAAGCTCAGATATAATAAGCCCTATAAGAGCAATTTCCAAAAGAACAGGGATAAAATTTAACTGCATAGAGTCCTCAGAGGGAATGTGGTGAGAGGAACCATCTCAGCAATCATACATGGGGGGAGGAAAGGGGAAGAGTGACTAATGTTGAAAAAAATTACAAACACTAAAATGTGTCTATGCTGGTTTATCCATTAATCAACTAATGCATTGCCATTATGGGCAGGTAAATACCAGGGAGCTTGTATAGTTTTACAGAAATCAAATTTAAAATAGTGCCTCTTTTCAAATGAATGGGTATCAAAAAGAGATCTCAGAATGTTAATCATATATTATGGGCTAATGTACCTATTATCATTTATTTATTTACCATTTGCATTTCATTACCCTAAAGCAAAAACCTCCTGGTAGTTGGTGAAGTTATTTCTGAAAAGCATTTGATTAGTGTTCACATGGTCATATTAGATTGGTTTTTTTTTGCCTGATCCATAAGAAAGATATGACAGCCTCATCTCTTCTTTAAACCTGGAAAGATGGTGAATTAGGCTACTCCAAATAATTCTGTCATGAAAGGGAAAACTCTGCCTTTGGTGTTACCAGTCTTTATGTATTGTCCAGAAGGACACATAGAGGTGGAAGCATCCCTCTAGCAAGTCATTAGCACGTTTTTTGTTGGAATAATGTAAGGGAAAATATGAATAATAAAGCAAAGATACAAATTACTATTCATGATCAAAAATCACATCTGTTGATATTGTGAACATCAAACCCAAGACAAATGATCACGATGAAAAGAGGAAAGAAATGATTTGTGTACAATTGATGGGCAAAGAAAATAACAAGGATCTCTTGCTGTCTCATTTTGTGAAATCCTGCACTTCTGAACCGTCACTCTCTGTTTTAATGTTGCTATAGTCTAACTATGCAATTTGGAATAACAAAGGCCCCTCATTTTCTCCAATAGCTATTTACCACACTTCCCCTGAAAAGAGAAGGAATAGCAGAGATATGACTGGAGTAGGGGTTGAGTTAGGAAGGATGCAGAAGCAATATCAATAAATACCACTACATGCCACTGAACAGGGTAGCTCAAACATGGAGGTGGGGGTTTTCTGTGATAGCTTTACTCTTCATCTCTTATCTTCAAGCAGTACAAAATCAAGGGGCAAATGTAGACAAATTTCTAGTTGCTTCATGCAAGCATTTATGTAGAGGATGAAGAAAGCTTTTTGCCCAATTACATTTTGAATACATAGTAATGGCATCAAATTAAAAAGTATAATTAGAATGATAAAATTTTAGAGCTAGAAGTAACCTTGGAAATAATCTATTTCAGCTCTGAGATCAAAGATAAGGAAACTTGACCCAGAGAGGTGGTAATGAACTCAAGATCAAAGAGACTGTACTGGAGACCAGTTCTCTTGAATCAATGGTTCAGGAATATTTCTACCAAAACCCTGCTGCCTCTCATTGTCTTTTAACACTTTTGGCCTTATTTCTCTGCCATTAGAAAGTATTTTTGCTTGTGTACATATTTGAGTGTGTAAACTAGAGAAGTATACAAGCTGTATTTATATACTCATCTTTTAAATTAGATGCAACTGTAAAATCAGATCACTTTCATTGGATATAGACTTTATATATAGCTGTGCAAGTAAAAGGTATCCAGAAATATCAGTCATATTGCTAATTCAGAAACTTCAATGTGCTCCAAGAAATTTCACATCTACTGTATGTCACAGAGCCATGGTTAATTGCATCTAAGATGGTGTTTTATAAATATTAATCTTGTTGACATGTGATTTGCAAATTTAGTCAATCAATAAGCAGACTATGAGATAATAAGCAGCATAACTATCCACTCTGTCCTAGGCATCATGCTAGTTACTGCAGCTACAAAGGAAGGCAAAACAATCCTGGCTCTCAAAGAGCTTATGGTCTAATGGGGAGACAAAATGCAATCAACTCTGTGTGTGTGTGTGTGTGTGTGTGTGTGTGTGTGTGTGTGTGTATGGAGAGAGAAAGAAAAAGAGAGAGAGAGAGAAGAAGAAGAAGAAGAAGAAGAAGAAGAAGAAGCAGGAGGAGGAGGAGGAGGTAGAAGGAAGAAAAGAAGGAAGGAAGGAAGGAAGGAAGGAAAGAAAGAGATATAGATATAGACAACCAGGTGGCTCAGTGGATAGAGCACCAGGCCTGGAGTCAGGAAGACCTAAATTCAAACCCAGCCTCAAGATACTAGCTGTGTGACCCTGAGCAAGTCACTTAACCCTGTTTGCCTCAGTTTCCTCATCTGTAATATGAGTGGTAAAATGATAGATTAGAGTAGGTAGAATGATAGATAGATAGAATGTATTCTCAGAAGTAAGGCACTTTCATTAAGAGGCACTATGAAAGAATTCACATGGATGGCAGGATTTTAGCTGAACTTGAAAGAACTTATGGAAGCTAGGAGATGAGGAGAGAGGGAACTCCAGGTATGAGGGACAGCCAATTAAAGGCATGGAGTCAGGAAATGGATAGTCTTGTGTGAGAAGCATGAAGGAGGCCAGTATCACTAAACTATAGAATATGTGAAGATAAGTAAAGTGTAAGAGAACAGGAAAGGCCAAAAGGAGCCAGCAGGGTTTAAAAAAAACGAAACTTTCTTTTGTTCTCCCTTGTGAATGTAGAGTATAATTAAAACCTCTCTTCTTCCCATTTTTCCATAACTAAGTAGGGAGTTTGTGGGCTGGCCTCATCAATACACAGATACTATAATACTCACCGTCCCAGATGATAAGAATTCAATTATTTTGGATGTCTCCTATTTGGGGAGTTTGTTCTTACTTGGTGACTATAGAACAAAATAAGTACCGTGTGTGCTGGACAAGAAAAAGCCCCCTCAGACTGGCATTCAGGGGCAATTCCATCCCACGTTCCCTGAGAAGGCAATTGTGGGAAACACCCACATCCCTCATCCTGCTGAGCGGCAGCAGAAATCAGCCTTAGCTCCTTTGGTACACTGCAGGTTGCTACATTGACCAAACAGCCTAAGGCAATGATGGTGAAACTTTCATTTAATTCTTGTGACAATAACATTTCTCCAATATTTGAAATGGAATTTTCTTAAATATCAATATAAAAAGGCCTTGGGGGAAAAAGATATTTTTTCTGCCACTTCTGATGACTAAAAATATGGGTTTATGATGCAGGATTTTTGAAACTAATACAGGTATATTGGCATTAGAAAAAGAGTTAACATAACCCTCTGAGAGATAAATTTATGCATACACACAGAGGATTGCTGTATTGAACTGCAAAAAGAATCAGTCTCTGAGCCAGGAAGACATGAGTTCAAGTGTTCTTTCTGACACATGTCAGCTGTGTGACCCTTGGTGAAGCATTTAACTTCTCATTGCTCCAGGTAGCAAGACAAGGAGCATGTTCAGATTTAAATGATGACATAATTTCCTCAAGGGTCTTTCCCTAAACCTATGAAATCAAAGGTCAAATTTAGAGAAAACACACACACACACACACACACACACACACACACACACACACACACTCTGAGTTATTGGAGATTCCCCATAGCTGGATTTTATGCTTACAAACCTGCCTAGATATCAGTTTAGACACACTACTTAACTCTAGTTAAAAACAATGTTGGGCAAACAAGATCAACAAACTCAATGTTAAGATATAATACTGTTTTTTTTTAAAGAGATTAAGGTTGACATAAAATCCATTGATGACTTTTTCTGCATATTTAATAATTCAATGAAAAACATTTATTATGTCCACTAACTTAATATTATCACAAAATACTGAAAGATGATTTCAATTCTTTCCTCACAACTCTATAAAGTGTGTAGTACAAGTATTTGTATCTCGAATTATGACATACGATGAGACACATTTGTAGACTGCCTTGAAACATAGCAAATAAGAATCTGGTATCTGAGGTAGGATTTGAAAACAGACCTCTTGATTCCTAATTCCCCATCATTTCCACTATGCTATTTTGCTAGACTGGGTTAGCTCCTAATTAGGGTATACAACATATGTAGGTACACTGCAGCATGACTTTTCAGTCAAAGCACCTAGGTTCAAATCCTACTTTTGACACTTGATGTATGACCTAGGGCAAGTTGTTTAACCTCTCTGGACTGCAGTTTCTTAATTTATAAAATGAGGAGGTGGGGGTTAGGCTAGATGGTCCTGAAGATCTCTTCTACCTCTAAAGCCGTAAGTTTATGAAATAACTATAGAATAAAATAATACATACTCTCCATGTAAGAGTGGATAGAAAATGTTATGTTGAGGCCCAAGGGAGGGGGGACCGTTATTGGGAGAGTTTCAGGGGGTGACTTCCTGGTAGGCTTTTTGGATATGATGACTATGACAGAGTGCATTTACAAAGTGCTTACTTGTTGTGTGTTTGTCCTTTGTTCTCAAAGAGTACCATGACATCAGGGAGATGATGCCATGACTGGCAGTTGACTTTGATTTGAGTGAGGGAGGCTGTGCAAAGTCACCAGCCTCACTTTCTCCTCCAGAGCCATCTGGGTCCAGTGACCAGATATTCATCCAGATGACTAGAGATGGCCCAGGATGCATTAGGAGACCCTGGCCCTTTCAGGCTAAGGTCTTTTCAGGTTTTCACTTTGAAGGAGGTAACACCCATTCAGTGAATAGACCTCTTTAAGAAGTTAATCAAGAGATGGCCCCTTTAATCAAAACTCAAAAAAAAAATCAAACAAGGCAATGAGCTAAGCACTTCACAATGAATAACTCATTTGCTCCTCACAACAACCCAAGGAGACAGTTATTATTATCTCCATCTCACATATGAGGAAATTGAGTTAAGCAGAAGTTAAGTGACTTGCCTAGAGTCCCAGAGCTAAATTTTTAATACTGGATTTGAACCCAGGTCTTCCTGACTCTGGGCCCAGAATTCTCCCTACTGCACCACCTGTTTGCCCACATCTAGCACAATGCCCAGTACAAAGTTGGCACTTAATAGATGCCTATTGTTTGGTTAATTTGATGGACTGGTTAATCAATAGATAACAGGGAGGTCATTAAAGGATTCTAAATAGGGAAGTGACAGAACCACACTGCTCCCATAACCCAATGGTCCCATATCTGGCTGTATTGGCTATCAAGATGGGCTCTTAGTGCTTATTCAACCAAGTGCCCTTGAAGAGTTCTGGCCTCTATCTCCTTGTTTAAATTAAGTAACTAAGGTAGGGCTACAGGAGGGGCCCATTAAGGGAGGTCTGATTATATTTTCGCTCCCAAGTAGGCCCAAAACCTCTAGCTATTAGGTGCTAAGGTGTGAAGCCCTCAAGGTCCTAGGGGGAGGTGCTAACTCCAGAGCCAATAGTAAGAGCTTAAGTTCTGGTCTCTCAGACAACGTTTCATGATGGCTAAAGAGTGCATAAAAAGAGAAGACGGAGCTATTTGCTTAGGGTTAAGAGTCCTCCAGCTTGTAAACCCACACGTTCGGACTTTGTTAAACTCTGGTAACTATGAATTGAGATTTGAATCAGACAAAGTCTGTCTGTTGATGTTTGTAATTTGTTTGTATTTGCTTTGAAGCTCAGGGTGCTGGCTTTTCCCCCTGAACTAAATGAATGATGTCTCTATGCTGGATTAAAGTAAGATTGGTAACCCCTTAACCGTTGCTTTCCTTGGTAAAGCAGATCAAAAAAAAATACCTGGGCTTGCAGCGTTCTATGAGCTGGTTGTTGTTGGTTTTATACCCCCACAGCAACTTCTAGCTGAATTGTTGAAACACTGGCAATGGAATAAAATAAGGCAAAGACAAAGAAAATAGAGGTGAAAATATTTTTGTGAGGTTATTCCAATAACGCAGGAAGATTGTAATGAGGTTGGTGACAATGAGAAGAGAAGAAAGGGGACAGATGTAAGATAAATCATAAAGACAGAGTCAGAATGATTTGGTAATCAGTTCAATATTCAAGGTAACACAACAGAATAGGTGGATAACATGCATATTCTATCCCATGAATGAAGTGTCAAAACTAAAGAGAAGTTGTTTTAAGCTTGCTTTTAGACATTCTGAGCTTGAGAAAAACTGTTGAAGATGGGTTTTTAAGCTTCGGAAAGAAGTTTAGAGGTACAGATTTGCGAGTCGTCTTGTGTGGAGGTGACATCAAATCAATGGGAGCAAATGGACTTGCTGAGAGAAACAGAATAGAGAGAAGAAAAGAGAGCCTTGAACAGAAAGCTAGGCAACAAGGACTTTAAGAAGTCAAGAAGATGAGATGCCATTAAGAGTCAAAGACATAGCTAAAAAGAAAACTAGGATATGATTTTTCAGAAATCAAGGAAGAATATTCAGAAGGTAAGGATGTTCAATAATACCAAATGGATTGAGTTCAAAGAGAATGAAGGATGAAAAGGCTGCTGGATCTGGTGAGTAGAAGGCTCTTTTCGACCTCTAAGATAACATTTTTAGGTCCTAGGAATAACCAAACTTCTATAGAAAGACATGGCTGACAATTACATGCAATAATTACCTAAAGTCAGTGAAATGTGGAACAAAAATCACCATCATGCCACATCCTGAATCTCAGCCTAAGTTATTACACGCTTTTGAACATTTAACCTTGGCTTCTAGTTCCCACTCCCTGCACCACCCCACCATGCCATGCCACATTGCCTAATTCCATTTCTACCTTCTGAATCTCCTTGGCACTGCTTTCTGTATGACGTTCTCCATATTTTGCCTTGTTAGACTAAGTCCTCACACCCAAGCCCAAGCCCCCACATCCCTCACCACTAAAAGGAGATGGTGAACCAGGTGGCTGCCAAAGTCACTTCTAGTTCTAAAATCTGATCCATGTGACAGAAAGTTATTAAAAGACAAGCTGTGTTTCATGGCTTAGAATTAAAAGATATTTTACCCTATTTCCCCAAAATTATTTCATGATTTCCATAATAGTCTACCAGGGTATCAAAGAAAACATGTACTTTTAATAATTTAATAACTATTTACATCATTCCATAGCTACGTTCAGTCATTTCAGTCATGTACAACTCTTCATGACCCCATTTGGGGTTTTCTTGGCAAAGATACTAGGGTGATTTGATATTTCCTTCTCTGGCTCATCTTACAGATGAGAAGACTGAGGTAAACAGGATTAAGTGATTTGCCCAGGTCACATGGCTAGTAAATATTTGAGGCCAGATTTGAACCAAGGGAGATGAGTCTTTGTGACTCCAGGCATGGCACTCTATCCATCATACTATCAAGCCACACTTTCTGGTAAAGTCTGTTCCTTTCCTCTGTGATTTCTCTTCAAATTTAAGCTTGCTTGTTCTAATAGGATCTTTGGCTTCAACGGCTAAGCGTAATTCACGGTAATATCTTCTGCAGAATATATTTATTTATTCTGCTGACAGTCAATTTATATAACAAATAAAAGCTGCAAATTCCAAATGGAGGTCACATTGGATGTTTAGGGAGGACTTTGCTACAATACCCATACAGCTACTAACAGAGAAGCCTGAGAAATCTCAAGAGAATTAAAGAGTTTTAATCAACAAACTTCTATGAAGCATCAACTGTCAACAACAGTATGCTGCGCTACCTGCTGATGACACGACTTTACAAAAATAAAAATCAATTACTGTACTCAAGAAGTTTACATTCCATCAGGAGAGACGCCATGTACATCTACAAGACTACAGAAAACAAATACAAGGTGGTTTAGGGAGCGGTTCACACTATTAACTCTATGGATCAAGAAAGGCTATAGGAAGGTGCAGTCTGAGCTCTAGGAGGCTGGAAAGAAGTCAGAGATTCTGTGAGATAGACATGAGAAGGGAAGGCATTCTAGGCATGGGGAAGATCTGTGCAAAGGCCAGGAGGTGGGAGTTGAAGTACCACAAGGAACAGAGAGATGTTTAGTTTGCTTAAACAATATAACATAGGAAGAAGAAGAATATATAATGAGAATGGAGATTATAGTCCACAGTGAACAACTTAACCATAAAGAGAAGATGAGTATGCTTTCCTTGCTTTTACTGTTTTCTCCAGGCATGTCTATACAGATGGAGAATGTTGAGACATGCCAGGCTGCGCATAACATATTTTTCTATAGTAGAAAATGTCTTAGAATATACTGTCCGAAAATTTCCTGAATATACCTACTATCCTACGTAAAATTTTGCTGACATTCCCACCCAGGGTAATAAGCAAGATGTTACATATTTTAGGGCAGAGTTAAAGGGTATTGATAATACCTGCATTGCTCTAAAAGCTAGAAACAAAGGAATTTGGCACCCAACTGGCAAGAAAAATGAGCATAAAAAGCTAGAAGATGCTATACTAGAAAGAATTTTTCCCCTAATACACAGCTTGGAGCCACTACCTGGTGATAGTGGCAACTTCATCAGGGTTCTGCTTCACTAGGGATTACGATGGACCCACACTCAACAACTTCTAGCTATGTCTCTGTTCCCAGGACCTGCTAGATACATTCATTAATTTATTTGTTCATTAATCAGATATTTAATAAGTGTTTCCTATATCCAGAGCAGTGTTTCATGCTGCAGGAGTTACAAAGATTAAATAAAATATTAATCTAGCCTTCCTGGTGATTATGATAACCCCTACCATATTGTATATTTTTTGATAGATTATAGGAGATTCTACAAAAGCACCATGTCCCTTTCTCCTGCCAAAATATATCATTCAGAATGTAAAGAAATGCAAACAATGTATTTTTTCCCATAATGCAAAAAGTGCTACTTTGACAGAGGTTTTTATTTGTTTCTTTTGTTTTTTATTCAACTGGCCAACTGATTTGATGCAGCAAATTCCTATATCTTTTAGGCTTTTTGAGTCTATAACATACCACTTGTTTGTTAATTTATTTGCTGGCATTAGAGCAGGGTTTCTTCTCTTGTTATTCCCTGATCTACAAGTCCTTTGGGTTTCCAGATTATTTAAATAATTTTACTACTACGTTAAAAACTTTAAAATAAAAAAAAATTGTAGGTGCATTCTCATACCCTACCTTCCATGATTGTTGAGTTATTTTAATACAGATAACAAAAACAAGTTAATGGCAGTCTGAGGTATTAGAAAGAAGGCTAGTCTTGGAGTCAGGATAGTTCAGGTACAAGTTCTGTCCTAGACACACAATAAATGTGTGACCATGGACAAGTCACTTAGTGTTGTAGGGTCCTTGGGTCAAATATCTATGCTTCTAGATTATGAACTGTGATCTGCATTGGTGGGGGGAGCTCCCATATAAGGAATTCCTACACAAGGAAGTCAAGCCTGTACCACCCACAGATATAATCATGCAAAAACAGAAATGAAATCCTCTAATGAAGTTTTAATCTCTTCTCTCAAGGAAGTGACTATTTCAATATTCTGCCATTGGAACATAAGTTCTAGCAGGCTCTACCAAGCTGGAGAGGCCTGAACAATGACCCCACTAAACCAGAGTATACCCAGTGCCCCAGGATGGGCCTTCAGGGAAGATAACTGATCGTTAGGTTGGCGTCAGGTTGAATTTTCCAGCCACAAACATTCTAGAAGACTATCCAGTAAGTCAAAGAGAGATTACAATTTATATTACTGGAGGGATTTGAAAACACCAAATTTTAAAGTATAAATTAGAAGTAAAATAAGATTTTATAGAAGAAAATGATAGGCATTGATAGGCATTTTATTCTTGAAATTTTGGAAGGTGGAAAAAACAACTACTGCTTATTATCACTACATACTTTACTTAATCGTGTATAGTGACTTTTTATTTTTTAAGTATGGTTTTATATAAAGACTACTGGTTGGATTAGAATTTTCTGATATGGGAGAGATGTTAAAATAACTTTGAAGCTAGCAAAGTGTTTTAAGCACACTACTTCATTTTATAACTCAAAAACAAACACAATAGCTAAACATATTGGAATCATGTATACTTTTTGTATGAAGGTGGTTTAAGCACAAGAATGTGCCAGATGGTTTTAAACTGTATGTATTTTTATTTACCATTAACCTACAAAATGTACTTTTTGGTTTCTATTAGCTATTTCCTGGTTTTTGTTTCCCAGTATTACTTATTTAACTAAAACAACCAGGCTATATATCCATAAATCATCTTATTTGAAAGGTTACAATTACAGCAAATTAACAAGTCAAGCCAAAATGCCTGAGTTACATGCAATGTCTATCAAAGAGCAAGAAAGGAATATACATACATGAACATATGTATATACAAACACACATATATGATAGATAGATGACTTTCATTTTTATTTGTATGGTGATTCCTCTCTCCCAATAAGATCAGCACCTGCTCTGCATTTTATATAAAGTTGACTGAGACATACTGCAGCCCAGGTTGTACCCTATTGCTGTAGAAGATGCTCTGTCCTATGTAAAAAATAAAGGGAGACTCCATATTTACAGTGAGATCCTCCATCTTCTACAGGTTGCATTTGATGCTGTGTTGACTGAGCCCCATAATGCAATGCCTCAAGGGCGTCAGCCTAGCAGTCAACACAAGAAAAAACCAAGTGGATGGAAAGACAACAGAGCTTAATGGATAGCAAGTCAGCTTTGGCTACAGAAGGACCTGATTTCAAATCCTTCTTGTTACATATGTTAGCTGGGTGACTCTGGTTAAGTCACTTAAACTCTCAGGGCCCAAAAGAAGTATGTGAAACCCCAAGTTACCCAAAAGGTACTAATCTGATCTGTTAGAGGGAATTCCTCACCAGAAGGTCCCTATTCATATGAATTAAGAGGATGTTTTGTTTAGGGGGAAAAAAGTGGATGAAGAATATGTACTGCCCAGATCAAGACATTCAATTCAATACGCATTCTATAGAATTAGTCCATCAGTACATACATCTTCATTAGAAAGTATAAATGCACAATGCATTGGACCCAAATTGAACAGAAGGAAGAGAGTGGGCCATATTACATCCGTTGGTACATTGGGTGATATTTTCAATTATAACAAGCTGTTCCTGTCACAAAAGCTCGCATTTTTCATATCGGTTTTCTCAGGATAATGCTTTCATATGACTGCAAATCATTGATCACCACAATTTAGGGATGAGGAGTGAGCATAAATAGCTCATAGCATATTATTAATGATGACTTGGACATAAGAATTTCTGTAAAGGCAATATTCAGGACGTGTAAGACTGGAAAAGAAAGTGGACTGGTCATGCGTAGAGAACAAAGTCTTGTACTGTATCCACAAGATATGAAAATATAGGAAGGGAAGCTTCCTGTATATTTGATCTTCTATAGAGGATTGTGGAAGGACAGAGACAAGCCTAGGATGAGAAGTCAAGGATGAATTGTAATCTGAGGCAGTCAGGTAATATAGTGAATAAGAGTGCTAGACCTGAGTCAGGAAGACTTGAGTTCAAAACTGGCCTCAGATACTTACTAGCTGGGTGACCCTGAGGAAGTCACTTAATCTCTGCCTTGGTTTCCTTAATTGTGAAATGGGGCAAGTTATTATGTTTGCCTCAGAGGGTTGTTGAGAGAATCAAATGAGATATTTGCAAAGTATTTAATGCCTGTCATACAGTAAAAGCTATATAAATATGTGTGCCCTTCTCTCCTTCCCTCCAAATCTACAAAGTAGAAGGCAATCTCAACACAAGCAAGTAAGAGCACAACTCAATCAAAGCTCACTGATGAGCTAAGATGCTAGGAAGTCTTAGAAGGCCTGCTAAAAGTTTGTATAGTCTGATAGATCTTTTAAAACTTGGCTACAAAAATTCAATATGCATCAAAAACCTATAGTTTTTCATTTTACTCACTTGTGTATTTTTATCTTATCTTTGACTTTGCTTTTTCATGTAATTAATATCAAGTCCATGCCTTGTAAAGATTTAAAACATCGAGTGCTTCTATACCAACCAAACAGATAATGTACAAAATGATTTGCAAAGGCAAGCATGAAATCATCACAAGATTAATTTTCTGAAGAAAATTCAACAGAAATTTCAATATAGATCACTTGGAATTCAATATAGATCACTTGTTTCCATTGAGCCTTAGAGAGATGTATAGTCAGCAAATGAGGTCGAATGCTCAGGGACCAAAAATGTGAAATGACCAATTGACAGTGCTTGTGCTCTTTTGGCATCCATATAATGTCAAGAGATTCAGGGTACTTGCAGTTGGACCTTCCAGGGAAGATTTACATAAGTCCATGGATAAGAGTCACACAGGATGAAAAGTTATGGATGGGTCCAAGCCTGCATTGTTGGACAGAGTACCCACACTGATGAGATCACAGCCCCATAATAGCATATTTGATACTAGAAAACCTTGGCTTTATGGGAAAATGAGGTCCTTCCAACTTTGAAATTCTCTGATTCTGTGGAGTTGTGAAGGTATCATGAAAAAGAACAAGGCATTACCTATAGCTTTGAATGAGCCTCCCTACTCTCAGGGAAGTTGGGAGACTGCCAAGGGGTGGGAAGCATGGACCCTCAGAATGTAAATTTGTGACTTTGGTGTATGTAAGAATGGCATGACCCTAATCCTCAATTATGGAGAAGTCACGAATATGACAGGACTTTGGAAGCTCCCTTTCTCCTATAACCATAAGAGGTAATTCATGAATCAGATTAAGCCTAGGACACTGAGCAAATACCCTGCTTACCTTTAAGACCTCTTCTGTCCAAACAAATGAGAAAACCATGGAAAATGTCACCATGGGGGTACATAGATTTTTCACCTGCTTTAAACAGCTGTCCTCTACAATCAAAACACAACACCTTTTCCATGCACTTTTCCTAATTTTTGTTTTCACTATTTGTTTAATTTAATTTCTTAGAAAAGCTATGTCATAAGCCATCTGATGACTTTGTAAATGCAAAGGACCAATGTTGTGGAACAGACAATCTAATGACATAGTGTTTAGTGTTCCCTAAAGCAGGAGACAGATGAAGAGAAACGGTGAACCGGCAACCTTAGCATAATTAAGACAAGCTTGAGTGCTTGCCATGGTGCCATTACATTAATCTCACATCAGTGGCACCTGGCTAAAATTTATGAGATATGTAAAAGGGGCCTTTCTGACTGACCTTGATAAGACAGAGTTATTTATCACGTGAGAGAACAGTCAGCAAGGAAGGGGAAATGTGGCACATTAGAAATAGGTGGGGAGGGAGATTAAAGTCCATTGGGCATGATGTGCTGAAACTTGAAATTTCAAGAGAACCATTTACGGCATTGAACATTAAGCAAACACATAAAGGCCAACTGATGCTGCTAATAAGTAAAAAAAATCATAAATACATTCACTATAAGACATATGTACATAAGAAAGAAGAAAATTGAAATTTAGCAACTAAATAAAGTTTCCTAACCATCTCATAATTTGAAAAATACAAATTATTTGTATTTATTGTAACCTTAGAAGACTATAGAAAATCTTACCACAAATTAGATCTTCCTTTAAGTCTCCAAGTAAAGAGTTTTCCCTATAATTCCTGAGCTTGCATTACATTTATCTCTAGAGGTATATAACTTTTTCCTCACTAACCCCCACCCCAACAATATAAACTCTCTGAGGAAAAGGACTTTTTTGTCTTTGAATTACCATGCCCTAAGACTCATAATTTTTGATAAATTCAAACATTTATCATTTCACTACTTAATACAGTCATAGGAGGGATTTATTCATTTTACATACAAGAATTCATCAACAATTAGGAATCTAGTTTCAGCTTACTATTCCCACTCTCTTTATTGGTCCTTTTCAGTCTTACAATTCTGTGATGCTACAATTTTCGGAAAGTGAAAGTTGGGCAATTTCATGTGCTTCACTGTTTCCCAGGTTAATCAGCATCTATAGACATACTTTATAAATGGTGGGAGCAACAGGTCTTCACTGCTGAGTGCATTATAATAAGGAGCATTATCATCATCACAATTAAACCCCCTCCCCCTTCAGGATCTATGGCTGCTCTCACAGCAGGTGGTAATCACAGTCTCCTGTAGTAATTTTTTTTTGCCCCTGGTCCTCACAAAAATTAACCTTCTGTGAGGAAAAGAAGCATTTTGTATTTAAAATATCAAAATGAGAGAGCACAAAACAGAGGCTGATCATTGTGTTTTGTTTGTTTGACTTATACATGAAACAAATTTTGAAATATCATTAACTATAACTCCCTGTCATTGTCATGATATATTGACATTTTATGTCAATCCACGGGACGGTCAATGCTCAGCTCAAGGGCTTTTCGTTTTATTCCTGTGGAAGAGGCAATTTGAAGATTTCTCTTCTAGCTAAATTAGCCTTAATATGGATTTATGCCTATAGTATAAATGGGCATTAATGGATAAAATTTTATCTTTTATGCCATGAACATGTTAATGGTCTTTTCAGGGATGAAGAACAGAGGCATAATACAAAACTATGTTTGGCTGAGCAAAACTGATTTTGTACCATGCTAAGATCAGAATTGCTTTATGTATTTAAATTCTGCAACTATACTCTATTGTTCCATATAGGAGAGAGAGTGTCTATATTATAGGATAGGCTAGTTTTGATATGAAAGAAATATTGTCACATACTGACATGAAATAATGTCATTTAATTCTAGTCTTTCCTTTACTCTGTCAAGTTCACAATCTTAAAGTCAGGGCTCTGCTGGATTTCCTTTTAAAATGGCAGTAGATAATTTTTCCAGAAGTGTTTCAAATATATATAACAAATATATGAACAATTAAAAAAGTATTGGCTTCTTGCTATCCCTCCTGGGTAATTGGCCATTTTTAAAGATTTAATTAACATTCATGTATGCACACAAAATTAAATACTAATAATATTTGGTGAGCTTTCCAAGTTCTGGATCTGTTTCAGTGGTATGGGCAATAAGTAGGCCTTAGGGATGATCAAAGTTGTTGGATGGTTTCCTTTTGAATCTATTCAAAACAGTTCTCTTACAAAACCGTTTCAGGAATTTTAACATTAACTAAAGAGGCTAAATAGTATAAACCATTCTCCCTTTCAAATGGTACATAAATTATGACCGGTCTTATCCAATACTTCTCAATTCCATCCATTTGCTCTTTATCCATTGTCCCTGGAATACACTGTCTTCTTATCTCTGTCTTCTAAAGATTTTTTATGTTTTAGAGGCCAACACAGGTGCCATTTTCCCCACAATCTCTTCATTGATATGCTCAAATAAAAATTATTTTTTCTCAATTTTTCCCATAGCAAATTTTCCTAGAACACTTTACTTGGACCTCTACTTAACTTTATCACAGGTTATATGCACACAACACATATTTTCATACTCTTATTCCAGTGGATCGTCAAACTTCCTGTGTACAAAAATTATGCTATTATTCATCTTTGTATCTCTAGAAGTTAGCTTAGTGCCTCATGAAGAGTGAACATTAATGTTTCTCCAAATGAATTAAAAGGATTTTGGTCCAGACCTAACATTTCATTGGTAAAGGGAACTATGATACCAGGTTTCCCAAAGTTAAAGTGAGGCAAATATATGCACTTCACTGCTCCCAGGGTCAATCAGGTCCTACACACAGGTCTAAAATGGGTGCTAATGACAGGTCTTCTCCTCTGGGTACATTATAATACGGCATATTTTTTCACACAATTAACAATCCCCTTCTGAAGGGTAAGAAAATTCCCTCTACCAATGTAAGGTGGCACCTTTTCTGCAACTTATAATCTTACTCTTAAAGATGTCAGAGACAAAGAAATGAATGAGACCAATTATCTAGAGAGGCGATTTTAACCTTTTTATGTCAGGTGCCCGCCCCTTTGGCAGTTTGATAAAACCTAAGGATCTCCTCTCAAAATAACATCTCAAATGCATAATATTAAGTGTCTAGGGTTACAAAGGAAACATGTTGTATTGAAATACAGTTATCAAAATACATTTTAAATAAAAGTTCATAGATCCCAAATTAAGAATCCCAGTCTTAGAGAGTTGCCTAGAGCAGAAGTGTCAAACCTGCTGGAAATCCACAAAACTCTTCAATGAGCCCTGAACCATACTAAAAGGTAAGTGGGAAAAATTTAATAAAATCAAATACAAACAAAATATGAGCATATTAATAAAAATAACATGAATGTAATAACATATGAACACAATGATATATGAATGAACATAATAATATAAATAACAAAGCAAAAATCCAATAGAACACAAATAATGTTAATATGTGGTTTTCTAAGTGAATATGTCTCCTGCAGAGATCCTTACCTATGATTCTGTGCCCCCCCTTTTCCGTTTGAGTATGTCAGTGGCCTAGAGAAACAATAGGTTGAGTGACTTGTCCACAATCACAAAACCAACATGCATCTGAGGCAAGTTTTTTATAAAACTGAGGGAAAGAATATAGTTAATTCAACTCTAATTTCAGTTTCTTAAACATAATTTAATTGTTCATAGAGTACCATCATTAATAACTTATGAAAGAAACTGATTACCTTAGGCATTTACAATAAATTTGCATGTCAAAAATATTGAACCTACACAAGAATAAATCATTTTTTTTCTCCAAATGACAAGAATGCTGTTGATTTCTTTGGGAAAAGGGAATAATTTGATGTTGTTCATCATATATTCAGAAGTAAATAATGCCAATGGAAAATACCATGTTAGAAAAGGAAAGAGAGTTATGTTTTCCCCACTAATTTCTGAAAAAATTAACATATCATAAACTTTTAACATGCAACCTTAATTTGAGTTAGTAACTTGGCAACACATTAGTTAAGTGCCGTTAGCCTTGGCAAAATCGTCCCCTCTCTTTTTTTCCTGTTTTTTAAATATAACTTTCATATGGGATATCCAAACTCTTTTGCATAATCAAAGAACTAGACTCTACCTGCAGATGTTATACTGAATTTTTAAAAAAAATGTCAATAAAAAGGACCTGCTTTCTTTTCTGCAAGTCAAAATAATATGCTCATATTTTTTTGAGGAGCTAAAATAAAGCTTCCATAAAAGTCCTCCCTAATTCTGCAACTTATCCTGACATTGTATGACCCTGAGTTTCCAAATATTATGTCAGTGGATCACAGGTTTTGATAAGTCTTTTCAAGTTAGAAGAACTTTGCAAGTGGTCCAGTCAATGGAATGTGGGTCTGCTACCCAAGGATCAAGTGTAGAGTGAAGTTAATCACCAGAGCCTTTCCCACCAGGGGATTACTATTATTATACTTTTGGTTGTGGCAACCTATGAACTGGGATGGCATTCCAACTACACTCATGAAAGGAGTATCTACTATCAATACTAACGAACATCATCTTGCAATATACTAAGATTACAGTGGAATAAATATATTTCTGTGTAAAATAGAATTAAAAATTTAATGACTATACAATCAATAGTTTAGCCAGATGTTAGGGGTAGGGGGAAAGAGAATTCTCTAAGGCAAAGGAAGTACGATCATTAAGGAAAGAATAAAATAAAATATTCTTATGCAAATATCTAGAAGGAATAATTGAAAAGAGAGAAATATAATTGAAACCAATGTTTTAGGGATGAGTTCTTTTCCCTAACAGAAGACATAAAAGTTTTAGAGAGATTAAAAGAGAAAGGATAATTTTGATCCTCATTCAGTATTTTGCTTTATAAGAACTTGAACGTCAGATTTACACAGTAGAAATAAAATATTTGAATAACCAAATGAGATCCTAAATCAGATGATAATTCAGAGACTAAGTAAATTATGCAAGGTGGGAAACTTATTGCCAATTTGAGCATAGAATATCCAATTTGCTCATACAAATACAGTAATCAGCAGGTATGTAGATCTTTTTTTTTGGTCAGGAAATCACCCTTATATAATTGTTTCATCAACAATCAATATATTTTAAAATAAGACGTGAAAATCAGTCCTTACCTCTACTTGCCAAGTCATGAGGTCAAGGATATTAATGTCCTTCACAATAGCTAATGTCACTAAAAAAATACCTTGAACAACTTGAAATCTTTAAAGTATATTGCTTTTGTTACCTTTTTAACTTTATATATGAGATATACATTTGTACACACACATGTACATATGTATACATATATGTATACACATATGCACATATGTGTATATGTGTGTCTCTCTGTGTGTATATGTATGTGTGTGTATATATGTATATATATATGTATATATACATATATATACACACACACATACATACACACACACACACATTCACCCTCTTTAGTTCAGTCCCTCACCTCCTTTTACCTGAACTACAGCCATGGCCTCTCAATTGGTGTCCCTGTCTCAAGTCTTTCTGTATCCTGATCCATCCCCCACACAGGTGCAGAGGCTATTTTTCTTGATTGAAAGTCTGACCATATCACTACTCTGTTAACTAAACTCCACTGGCTCCCTATTGTTTCTAAGATAAAGTATGAAATTGGTTTGAATTTTAAATTCAATCACAGTCTGGCTTCAACTTAGCTTCCCAGTTATATTATAGATTAATTCCCTTCTTGCACTCGGTAGATCAACCAAACTGGCTTCTTCTCTGTTCCTAACACATAACATTGCATTTCCATGCTATTTGCAGTGGACATTCCCTATCCCTGAAATGCACTTCTTCGTTACTTCTCTTTCTCTCAGAGAATCCTTTACTTCCTCAAATGATTTTTCTTCTCTCACTACCTGCATTTGTGGTATACTATATTGGATGCAAATTGAATATATCTTTTTTATATTCTATAGACTACAATGTATTGAATGAACATTCTATAGGATGTAAATTCTATTAGGGAATGCAAAATGTACGTATATTAGTATATATAGCTCCTTGAGAGTTAGGAGTAATTAATTTTCTTTTAGTGTTACCACTGCCTAAGACAGTGCCTGACATATGGCCCATGCTAAATAAATGGTTGTTGATTAATCTATGGTGGAAGGGTAACAAAGAAGATGATTCAAATGGCTATAGCCCTCCCCTGAAGACTGTCATGCATTTTTGAAATTGGTACAATATGTGGGACTTTAAATATCTATTTAAAAAACAAATTCAATTTCTACCAATCATCATTTGAATCAAAGTTGTGGCTGCCACTAGTGGCTTTAGGACCTACAACCTTTTATACATTTTTTCAGGACTGAGTAAAATTTTTCTTCTGGAAGGTATCCAAGCCCGTCACAGTCAGAAAACTTCTGTCTAGCCTGAAATAGACTCCAAACAGAATTAATGACAGGTATTTTTCATTTGGTAGGTGGAAAGAAATCAAAATTCCTTAGAAATAGACTGAGGAAACTAATGGGGACAAGACTAATATGCTTTATAAATCAAGCAACCAATATGAATGTGTTTAGGCTGTGTCTCTACCACTCTAATGAACTGAAGGTGAAACTAAGAAGGATCCAAGATAGTTAGAGGGTACCAGTGGAAGCCCCAGCATTTATTATCCTTCCATATCCCTATAACAACAACAAACACAATAATAGTGTATTACACAATAGGTACCTTGTAGGTTATGAAGTTTCCTTACAATAAATCTATAAATTATTGCAAACCTCAACATCTTCATTTTGCAGATGAGAAACTGAATATCATAGAGATTAAATGACTTAGTACTGTTTACACAGTCAGCAGTGAGACCTGGATAGGAACCCAGTACATTCCTGGGTAAGTCCATTGCTCACTCATTCTCCCTCCCTCTCTCTCTCTCTCTCTCTCTCTCTCTCTCTCTCTCTCTCTCTCTCTCTCTCTCTCTGTCTCTCTCTCTCTCTGTCTCTCTCTGTCTCTCTCTGTCTCTCTGTCTCTCTCTCTCTCTCTCTCTGTCTCTCTCTGTGTCTCTCTCTCTGTCTCTCTGTCTCTCTGTCTCTCTGTCTCTCTGTCTCTCTCTCTCTCTCTCTCTGTCTCTCTCTCTCTCTGTCTCTCTCTGTCTCTCTCTGTCTCTCTGTCTCTCTCTCTCTCTCTCTCTGTCTCTCTCTGTGTCTCTCTCTCTGTCTCTCTGTCTCTCTGTCTCTCTGTGTCTCTCTCTCTCTCTCTCTCTCTCTCTCTCTCTCTCTCTCTGTCTCTCTCAAGTTTGTAAACATATCTCTGATGTGATTTTTCACACGCAAATCATCATGTACAATATTTCACAAAGTATATGTTTCTGTTAATGAAACCACCATCTGTACAGTCATCCAAGTTCAAAATACCAGAATCATTTTTATCCTTCCCTCTTCCAGGCCCTTACAGCCAGGTGCCAAGTTATGTTAATTTTACCTTTACAACACTCCTCTCATCTGTGACCCACCCCCTTTCTAGTTACAGCTCTCATCCTCTGAGTCCATTAAAATCACCACCTCGATGATATCCAGTCTGTACCTTTTCAAAGCTATTTTTCATATATTTGCCCAAATTATCATCCTAATATATGGATCTAAAAATGGTTGCTCCCCTACTCAAAAACCTTAGGTGGATCTCTACTGCCTATAAGATGAAAATGTCAACACCTTAGTTGGGAATTTAAGGGCCTCCATAATGAATCCTTCATTTCCAACCTTATTGATCCCACTCTCCATCTTGCTCTCTATATATTCCAGGACAATGAGAATTCTGTTTTCCTACTTAATCCTGCTATCTTTTACTTCTGTGGTTGGATTTTTGAAGGGCATTTCCTAACCCTGGAAGGCAGGTCTTCCTTGACTTTTCCCTTGAAATTTTTCTCTTCCTTTAAGGTGTAGATGTGTTGGCATTTGCTCCAAGAAGTCTTTCATGATCCTGCCACCTAAAAGTAAGTATTCTTTCTTCAAATGTTCTTAGAGTGTTTTTCTGGCACTCTCCTTATTCCTATCACATCCTACTGTATATTATACTTATTTATATATCTATTATATAGATAGATATACACATATACACGTCTCCCATGATATAGTATCAGTTTCTTAAGGACAAGTCTTGTGGCCTTAGTGCCATACACATAGATGCTTAATAACTATCTGCTAAAATTGAATTTACAAATAAAAGTATAAGAAGTATCTTACCATTGACAGGAAATCTTTCTACTTGAACCATGTTCAAAATATCCTCTATGAAAATTGTACACACCTTAAAAGACCATATATTGTCTTCCTATTTTCCTTCATTTTATTCCATATTTTAGGGGGCTTTTATTATCTTTGGCTCCATTAAAACTCTACTACTTGACTTTTAAATCCCTTCAAAATCAGACCCCAACTTTCCTTTCTAGCCTAACACAATACATTACTCTTCTCATACATTCGATGTTTCAGCCAAATTAATCTTCTTACTGTTTCTCATGCATGACACTTCAGTTTCCACTTCTGCATTTTTGCCTGGGCTGTCTCTCATGTCTGGAGTGACCCACCCCACCTCAACTCTACCTTTTTTTTAAATAATCCCTGATTTTCTTCAAAGTTCAGCTCAAAAGACGTCATCTACCCAAAGGCTTTCCTGACCCTACATTGGCTAGTTCCTCTTCCCTAAAAGTACTCTGTATTTATTGGCCTTCACCAGGTGTGGGGACCTGTGGCCTCAAGGCCACATGTGGCCCGCTAGGTCCTCAAGTGCAGTCCTTTGACTGAATCCAAACTTCACAGAACAAAGCAGGATTTGTTCTGTGAAGTTTGAATTCAGTGGAAGGGTCACACTTAAGGACCTAGAGGGAGACATGTGGCCTCAAGGCCACAGGTTCCTCACCCCTTATCTGTGCTTATTTAGAGTGTCGACTTCTCCTCAGTGACAAAGGAAGATCCCTATGGAGAAAATCAGTTTCATTCATTTTTGTCATCCTTTCCCCTGGGGCTTGGCACAGGCACAGTGTGTGACATGTAGCAGGTGTTTAACAAACGCTGGCTTGATTGATTGGGCAGGACTTTTGTTTATGAATGAAAATGTATTCCAGGAGTGGGACACAGTCTGACCAAAGAGATAGAGATAGAAGAGGACTCTCTTTGCTTCCATTTTTGATTGTTTGTTTGTCTTACCCTATGTATGTTATAAAGGCAGAAAGGTGGCCCAATGGATAGAACACTGGGCCTGGAGTCAGGAAGACCAGAACTCAGATGTGGCCTCAGAATTACTAGCTGCTCGACCCTGGGCAAGTCACTTAAACTTGTTTGCCTCAGTTTCCTCATCTGTGAAATGAGCTGGAGAAGGAAATGACAAACCACTCCAGTGTCTTCTAGAAAACTCCAAATGGGGCAACAAAAAGTTAGATGCAACCAAAACTACAGAGATATGATGGATGCCATGTCTTCAAATTTGTTTGAAACAATCCAGCTTGCCTAGTTCCAACTTTCCCGTAGACCTGTTCTTTTGACTGGAGATCATCAAAGGCAGATACTTAGGAAGAGAGTTCTCCCCCTTGTTCAAAAGGGGTTCCTTAAATAATTGAGTACTTCTCTCATCTATCCAAACTGAAAGCAAACAAACAAAAACAAAGGTAAAATATCAAAAGTAAGGGCAAATTCTTTAGATGAGACTGTTATTTGTTAGGGCTAAGATCCTGTCAGAAAGATGCATACCAGCTGGAGCCATGAAGCATCGGAATGTGACATCTAAAGCTTAGGATGTGCAAAATTTAATCATTAACGCATCAAAGAAACCTTATGCCTCTGAGTTGACTTTTAAGCATGGAGTCATCATATTCTACTCTGACTGGAAGAAAACCCGGATTTAAGTATGCTATTACATAAGTATTTGGCAAATTGTTTGATCCTCTGACCTTACCCTCACATAATACTATCTCAGGACAGGAGAGAACAGATTCAAATTGTACCCTTTATAGTTACTAGCTGTGTGACCTCCAGCAATTCAGTAAGCCACTCTGAAACTAATTTCCCTCCTCTGGAAAATGGCCATTAAAAATACTTGTGGTATATACCTCACAGGGTTTTTAAAAATCAAAGGAGATAATGTATGTGAGATACTATTTAAAAGTCAGGTTTCACGATCTTTATTAAGTTATTTTATGATGATGGTCATTTTTAGCATGCTAATACAAACTTTAGACCATGGCAGGGAATTTTTTTTGAAAAATTATTATCCTGAAAGAGGCAAGTGCTTATTAATTGCATTTGAAGGGGATAAAAATTCCAATTTTCTCTTTGCATTCTTATCCCAGTCATGTCACTGCTTCCCTTCACATAATTTAACTGATTTTCTTAGCAAGCCTCTTTCCTCCAACAGATTTATATCAGTCATGGGAATTAATATGTTTGTAGAATGTTTAAAGAGAGTGTTATGGGAATTAAGGCACATTTGAAAAGCTATATGATCCATGAATGAAAAATACTCTGTGAAAATATAAAATCTTATCAGACTAATCTGACTTACCTTCTACATATAATGCCACACCCGGTTAAAAGACAAATAGGTGGGAAAATGGAAAGTGTCCAGCATAACCTTAACTACTTTCTGAATCACACAGTGTTATTAATGCTACTTTCTCCTTAAGCTCTGTGTTTCATTTCTTCTCAATTGCCTCTAGGATAAAAATGCAAAATTCTCAATCTGGCATTTCAAACTTTGCACCTAATTTTGTAGTATTATTTTACGTCATTCTTTCTTCACTCTCTATTCTAATCAAGCTGACTCAGTTGGGTTTTTTCCCCCAATTCTGCCCCCTGTGCTTCCAGGTTTATTCTCCTAAGTAACCTCCTTCTCTGCCCCTCTTGCAATCCTTAGCTTTCTTTAAAGTGGGGCTCAGTTATCACCTCCTACACGAAGGCTTTCTTGACACACAACACCACCTGGCCCATTTGCTCATGATGTCTGGAAATTACTTTGCACTATTTTGTATCTATCTCTGTGTGTGTTGTATCTCTCCTCTCTTCCCTCCTCTTCATTTTCGTGTCCCCAAGCCATAGCTTAGCTTGCTACACAGTAGGTCTTCAGTAAATATTTTGTGATTTCAACCACTCCTTCTGTTCTCTCCCCTTGAGCTCCTGCCATCTTGGTCATTGACTGATTCCCCTTAACTGTTCACCAGTCTACAGGGGCTCCATCTACAGGAGTTCTGTACACTGGAGAGGAAGCTATAATGTTCCAGTTCTCAAAGAAAATCCCACACTTGTGAAGCAGCAGTGCATACAGCACATCATACACTTCATTAAATAACCGTGGAGTTCAAGTCAGGATTTTATCACACCCACAATTTCCCAAACAGCATGTTTTTGTTCATTTAAACTTAGTGTGCATGTGCGCATTATGCAAATAGCATATTAGCTTTGTTTACCATTCAAAATAGTACCAAGGGTAATTCATGCCATCCTGTTTCAATGTGTTGAAAGGACTGTATTAAAATCAATTGTCTCATTCATGCTGCAAAGAAAACCCAATTGAGCTTGGTGCATTTACACAAAAATGAAACTCGAAGACAAATAAAGATCTTTTTCGACATTATATGTCGAGTGTAAATATATCTTTTTAAAAATTTAAAATCTGGTTCAACTTTTCTAAATGAAGCAAAAAGTAGCTTGATATTTAGTTGATGGACTCTAAGGAAAACCAGTTTCTTTGACATGCCCACCAGTGTGCTACTGGGAAAAAAGCATCAGGTTTTCATAGCACTCTCTTCATGGGTGTCTCCTAGAATGGAACACTCCATCTCCTGGAATATGCTATGAACTCAAGTGTTAGCCTGCAGCTACCCACTTAACATTATTTCAAAAGTGTTCAGTATCAAATAAAGAGGAGAATCAATTTTAAGTTTGTTGGGAATATTGATGGGTCATGTTTTATATTGGAGATATAATTATAGTATACTTAATGGCAATGGGACACTTCTTAATATTTAAAGTTATAAGTCACCTCTTCCCAGGTTGGACCAATCTGTTTTCTCCCCTTTACTAACCAGAAAAGAAAGATGTCCATATCACAGGTGGGTAGACAAACTCTGCCAAATGTCATCTGTATTTCTGGGGCAGAGACAGATTGGAACTCCACCAAGAGAAACAGGGTATTCTTTATTTATTTCCATGACAGGGACAAAACATTTCTAATCTTACTGATCTTTTCATTAAAGAATAAAGCAGTCTCCCTGCATTAACTGCCTACTTTATTACAGCCTGTGAGTTTCATGGATTAAATCAACCACAAACAACTTAGAATATGTCTATGGAACAATTGTTTGTGCTGGGTAGGAGGTAGAATATAATCTGTCTGACTTGGACTGTTCTGTGTAATTACTCCATATAGCACTAGTTCTTTTTACACATCTCATATCCTCGGCAACAGCACTTTCTCATAAAATGCCTTGAAACTCTCGAAATTATAATAATAAAGACATATATGTCTACATTTTCACATACATATACTTATATGTAATAGCTTTATGAAGTTGACAGGGCTTCTTAATAAATAGAAATGACCTCTTGAAAGGTATCTTATATTGGGCATTCTTGAAATGGGCTAAAGGTCTCCTGAGATCCTGTTCTATTCTCAATTATGTATATTCTATGATGATATAATAAATTTTATTCTTACCAGAATTCAAATATCCTTGATCTGCTCATGTTTCATATGTAATATATTTATATAATCTCCTTATGGCATTTTGAATTATCCCTCTTTTTTTCTACCACAAAACATTCCTAAAACACCAGTTTAAATGGCCAAATTTATGCTAAATGAAAATGGAAATAAGTTATCAATCTTTTCATGGCACAATAGAAAGTACAGGTACCCTGAAATTCTGCACCTCGCCCCTACCACTTACTACCAATGTGACGTCAGGCAAGTCATTTAACCTACATAGGACTGAGTTTCTTCATGTTGCAAGGGAGGGAAGACCAGGTGAGATGCTTCCTAAGCTCACTTCCATGACTCAATATATATGATCTTATCTCTAGACTAGGGGTGGGAAACCTGCAGCCTCACAGCCTCTAGGCCACATGTGGTCCCTTGAAGATCTAGAGGGCCATAAGTGGCCTCAAGGCTGCAGGTTCCCACCCCTGGTCTAGGCTTCACTGTTCTATCTGTCACAGAGTTTCTGATGCCTTTAAGCCTTTTTTCCCCTGAATACTGAAAAGAACTATATCTTTCTGCTACCCAAGAGTTCTGCTCAGTACAGAAATAACTATAAAGAGATTAAAACTTACATGACTATATATGAAGAAGTCATTTCTGCCTATTACTCTTGTCCACAAGCTGCTGTGAAGTGTTCACCCCCAGTTCTTCAGAAATGTCAGATTCTACCAGCATTTCTGGTTCATTTTCGGTTTCCCCTACCACCCAAATGCCTTCAGCTTTGGCAGTACTCTGTGGTGCTATTCTTTCTTTTAGAATTACTTCAAAGATGGACTTTATAAAAAAAAGATATTCTGGAAAAGGTGAATAGGAATTCAACATGTCTATCAAAGCCAAATATCAAAATAGTAGATCACAAAAAAGACCAACTCCTTAAACATAAAAGAAAGTTATAAAAGTTATAATTCATCTTGCAATAATCAACAGGTTCAGATAAGAATATAAGCTTTTCTCATGAGATAGACTCCATCAGAGCTGGTAATTAAATAACTTTTGTATGGTTCCTTTTCATTATTATACAAAGGGGGCTTTCCCCCCTACCATTCTTGCTTTCCTTCTTTCTTTGTAGATACTGTTTACTCCCAAGCCTGCCTCTGAACTCTCTGTCTAATTAGCTCTTGATAGATCCGCTGCCCTGTTTCCACAAACATTTAATTCTGCCGTCAGTCCCATTTACATTAGAGCATGTTGCATTGTCTTTTACCAGCTTAATTTTGCGTGAGTGAATGTAAATCCCATTAAGTAGTCATCTATTAGATGGTGGCATATAAACTCCAAAAGCCTTTCTATTGTAGGAGTAAACAAAGGGCCCAGTTCATAAAAGACTTATTAGGTATTCCAATGTGTTGTCTATTTCTAATATTCAAACTTATTTAAGCTTCCAAATACACACACACACACACACACACACACACACACACACACACACACACTTTGCTCAGCATTTCCAACAGAGGACTATGTATTATAACAGCAAATGTAAACATTGTTCTGTAAGAGAAGAGATTGAGTACTATATAAAAATATATATATATTCCCTACATACTATTTCACTCAGCTTCTATTTTCCCCTCAGCAATGTTCCCATTGTGTTGTTCTCCAAAGGAAAAAAATAGTATGAACCTGTTTACAAATGGCAGGACTCTGTGGAGAATCCTATGGAGAAAGACACTCTTGAAGATTAAAATCTTAAGTTTCCGTATGCTGGTACTCCAAGATTGTCTTATGAGACAGAGGTTTGGATAATATTTAGACAAGCATATCCATAAACCATGAAATGATGAGCAGATATTTATGTTTCAGAGCATCAGAGGCCTGATCACACTAATTTTTAATCAATGGCACAGAACAGGAGGAACCAGAGACAAGGAATAGGAAAGTCTGAGTAAGACAAAGTAGACAATCAAAATGCTGGTGGCATATGCATCAATTTAAGAAATCTGGTTGGTGTAAGGGATGGGCCCTGAAATAAAGATGCCTTCGCCTACATTTGGCAACATGTTCACAAACAGGTTGCCATATTGGAGTTAGGGATAAGGATGACTCTCTCCCATTTCCTCTTGGTAATAAACTCAGTAAGATGTTCATGAAGTGCAAACTCCTGCACACAAAATTATTTCTCAACCCAGCAGGCTTGTCATAGCCAATATTTCAGTAAAGTATAGGTTGCTGAAGGGAACTGTGATTCTGCCTGCTGTGAGTCCCTAAGGACAGCAAACATTCCTGAAAGGGATTGTAGCCAAAATTTCTAATAACTTCACATAGCTGTTTGCTATAGAGACAAAAATCTAAGGGAAGCCAGGACCATACTTCAAGTCAGAGTTACATGTGTGGGATGTGATGAAAACCGTCCTTGTCCCTAGCATTAGTCTTTGGAGTTATACAGGACAATGAAATCTTGCCAATAACAATAATGATGAGGATAATAAATACATGGCAATTCAAGCGTGTGTCCTTGCTAATTGGCTTTCCTTTGCTCTGATGTAAATGGAAATATAAACATTCAAGTAATTAAATTGTATGCTTTATGTTCTTTTACGAGAAAAAATTAAGAAATGAGCTTATATTAGAATTGAACTTGCAAGCTTGAGTAAATCTTTTGAGTCAGCATCTACTTATATTTACAATATATGCTCCTTAATTTTAAAACAGTTATTATGTACTTGTGAGACCCTGAATACATGAGACTCAAAGTATCCAGGGGTATATGAAAATACAGTCTACTAAGATAGCAGGGTACTAATCTTCTTGCTACACATACTTTCATTTTGGATAACGGCAAGGCCCAATCTTATTCTCCCATATTGGCATATATATGTATATACATACATATATATGTATATGTATACATATATATATACATATACACATTTATGTGTGTATGTATATATGTACACATATATGCATAGTAGGCCTTAAAATAACAACAAAGTTTTTATTCTGCTTGGATGTATTCAATAAGTGATGATAAATAAAGTGGCAAATGGTCTGAGTTCTGTTTACTCTCATTTCCACAACTGACCATGACAATGACCAGGATTTGGGAAGAAGCTTCATCTCTATGCTAACTCAACCTTCCCATTCTCCACTGCATACTATATAAACCACATTTCCCCAGAGAGCATTTTATTTAATTTTTTATAGATACCTGTATTGGTAAGCAAAATGGGCTCTTAGCATTCATTCAACGAAGTGCCCTTGAAGAGTTTGACTTTTGTTTCCTTTGAATGATTCAGTATATTTCATTGAGTCTTACTAGGTGCTAAGCCCTAGGCCCAAACCCCTATTAGGTGCTAAACCTATGTGGGTGTGAACCTCCCAGGGTCCTAAGGGGAGGTGCTAACTCAAGAGGCAATCATAGCAGCCTAGGTTCTGGTCATTCAGATGACATTTGACGACATATGAAATGCTATAAAAAGAGAAGACAGAGCCTTTTGTGTGGGGCTCTCACTCTTGATGGCGCGGTGATACATGATATGAAGACTCCATGCGAAGACTCTGGGCAGCTGTAGCTAAGAGCCCTCCAGCTCGTAAACCTGGCTGCTGGGACTTTGTTAAACTCTGGTAACTATGTATTGGGATTTGAATCAGACAAGGTCTGTCTGTCGATGTTTGTAATTTGTTTGTATTTTGCTCTGAAGTTCAGGGTGCTGGCTTTTTCCCCTGAACCAAGTGAGTGATATCTGTATGCGCGATTAAAATAAGCTTGTTAACCCCTTAACATTGCTTTCCTTAGTGAAGCAGATAAAAAGAACCTGGGCTTTTACAGCGTGCTGGTGGCATTCTTGTTGTTGGGCTTGTGTTGGTCTTTCACCCTGACAACAGCTGCTAGCCGGATTGTTGAAACAATACCATAAGTTACTAGGTAGATAAGAGTACAGGGCTTGAGGTCAGAAAGACCTAGGTTCAAATGCTACCTATTATAATTGCTAGTTTTGTGACCCCAAGGAAATTAAACATTTTCTATAAGAATGAGGCAATCCCTGAGACTTTTCTATTAAGTCATAAGTTACATGACAATTGTGATTTTCATTGGTATAGGGAGTTCTTACACTAGGAGTTTCTCTGCTGATAAAATCACAGGTCCTTCATGTAATCTTATTTAATTAACTTCTTTAAGTTATGATAGATTTAAGTCCCACAAATAGAGGATAAGTAAGGAGGGAGAGGTATAGGAGGTACAGGAGAAATATGGAGCTGTCTATGCATTAAGATGGAAGCACTAGGAAAAACACTCTTAAAACTCTATTCCCATTGGCCTGCCTTGGCTCCTGAACTTACCACATCACACTCTCCATAGGATAGCTAAATGGATGGTAACTATTACCATGTAAATATTATCAGGGAGGGGTTAACATGAAGCCATGATTGTCCATTGCTTCCGTAACTGTTGTAAATGAATTGATTCCCTAACAGAAAGTGGAGTCCTGAGTTCAAATCAGGCAAGCTTTGATGGAAAAATATGGGAGGAAAACAGACAGACCTTGTGAAGTACTGTGATAATAAGAAGAATGGAAATCTTATAACAACTGAAAGTTTGCCAAGAGAACATTGTATACAGTGACAGCAATGTTGTTTTAAGAACAATTCTGACAATATTTTGACTATTATAAATGCCCAAATTAACTGCAAAGGACTTATGAGGGAAGACACTATCTCCATCCAGAGAAAGAAGTGATAAATAGATGTGTAGAATGATTCAACGTACACACACACACACACACACACACACACACACATATTTGTGTCTAATGGTATCCAACTTTGTGGGGGGAGGGAAGAAAAAGTGGAAGTTACATGATGACCTTATTATATATTTAAAAGGAATAGCAAATTGTAGATGATAAACTTGAAGTTTCATGTGCAATCATCTTTTCAGTGTACTATGTCATGGAAATGCTTGTTTTGTTTCTTAAGTTCAGAATAGAATAAATAACATTTTAAAAACAGTTTTCAAAGTGCTTTATATACGCTTTCTCATTCGATCATCACACTATCTCTGGGAAGTACATGTGGCAGCTATTATTAAACATCTCAAGGATAGAGTATCAACTCGGAGTCAGGAAGCTTACATCCAGCCCCTGACACTTTCTAGCTGTGAGATGTCGGACAAGTTACTTAACCTCTTTCTGACTCAGTTTCTTCATCTTTGAAAGGGGATAATAATAGCACCTGCCTCACAGAGTCGTTATGAGGATGAAATGAAATAATGTATGTAATGGATTCTGCAAACTTTAAAGCTAACTATTATTTTGTGGTTGCTTTGGTTACTGTTTAAGTGTAACAACAATGCTGCTTCCCATTACTGTGGCTGTGTAAGACCAATAACACCAGCACACAGGAGGGCTGCTAGCACAGGTTCTTTGATCTGCTTTTCTAAGAAAAGCAACTTTAAGGGGTTTACAATCTCACTTTAATTAAACATGTATATAACATTCACTTAGTTCAGGGGGAAAAGTTAGCACCCAGAACTTCAGAGAAAACACAAACAGAAATTACAAGCAGAAATTATATAAACAGAGCAAATAAGACAAATCAGCAGACAGGATTCTAGTTGTCTGACCAAGACATTTCATATATAGTTACCAGAGAGAAAAGCACCAACATCTGGGTTTTTCAAAGCCAGAGAGCTCCTTAATAGCTACCTAGAGCCTCCTCTGGTCAAATCACAGGACACTCTTCCAGTGTGTGAGCCCCAAACAAAACGCTAATCTCAGAGTATATATACACTTCTTCAGGGTCAGAGGGTGTCACAACCATGCGACTCAAACTCATGTGATCTAAGCCTTTCCATGACTTAAGCAGGTCATCCAAGACTCCTGATTCTATCAAAGACTCTTGATTGAAACAAAGGCAAGATTCAAAGGCACTTGATTGCCTTAGTGCTGAAAAGCACTCCAAAACAAAAGATAACAAAAAGTCCCACTTTCCTTGACGTTACATTAAGTGACTCACCTAAGGTCACATGGCTGATAAGATGCAGGCTTCAAAACCAGGCCTCTGTTGACTCCATGTCCAGCCTTCTCTCACATGACCTTATCTTAACATGATAGATAGTCATAAGCAGCCAAAGAGCACTTAACCCAAAGGAGACGGAAAGTCGTGACAGGTAAGAAGAAGCAAAGAAGGTGAGTTATGGCTACTTTGAATCACACAAATACTGCCAAGCCAACACTACCTGTGTGATGACTTATCAGAACTTATTGTTGTGTATCCTTCGTTTTCAAAGAGGACCAATGACATCACATAGTGATGTCTTGACTTGCACATAAATTGGATGTAAGTGAGGCAGAGTTGCACAAAGTCTTCAGCCTCACTCTCTCTTCCAGAGTCATCCAACTCCAATGGCAAGAGAAAAGTCAGGTGACTGGCACGGGCCTGAGATGCAGTGGATAAATTCACTGAATGGCACATATTAAACCTAAATTGCCCTTACGATATATCAGCTTTTTAAAAAAGGTTTAATTTAAATTGACACAAAACTTTAAATACAACAGAAGTGTTTGGAAGTACTGCTTTTTGCCCAGTACTAAATTTGAAGAATATGTAGCTTAAAAAGAGGTACATATATGTATGTGAGTGAGAGACATATCCAAAGGCAGAGACAGCACAGTAGAGTGGAAAGAATATAGGTCCTAGAGTCACAGGACCTGGGTTCAAATCCTACCTCTGATCCTTACTATCTAGCATCACCTTAGGCAAATCACTTCAACTCCCTGACACTCAGTTCCCTTAGCTGTAAAATGAGGTGCTGGCATAGTTGGATTCTGAAGTCCCTTCTAGATATTCAATCTCAGGTAAGAATATGAGGGAGGGAGAGACAGAAGGTGAGGAAGAGAGAGAAAAAGAGAGGAAGACAGAGATTTAATATTTGTAAAATCTCAGCATTCCTTGTTTATGTTGAATGTGCACGTGGAAAGTCAGAGAATGCAGTGTAAGCTCAAAGATGAAATCTTTCTGCTACTATACTTTCTAGTATATGGACTATGCCAGTCTAATGACTAAAGTATAGCTAAATAACTGATAATTAGGGTGCTAATTGACCAACAGAATTTATATTCATCAGATTGAAAGAAATTCTTCTTGAGAGACACTTAGAACTAATAAATGTGTAATCTGCTATTTCCAATGGCCTGACTCTATCTGCAGATTAGTGGCTGCAATTTTCATGGGTCTGAGTCAGCCCTCCTAAACACTGGCAACTCCCCTTCCCCCTACCATAGTCTTTCTTTGTGTATCTATGGTGCCTATTAATATAGTACCTGTGAAAGACTGTTTAAATTCAAAGGGAGTTTTGCCTGAAGGAGGACAGCAGAATTGGGCCCAATGGGAGTTCTGCATGAGTATCTAAGGGTAGAATTTAGTCTATTCGAAGAGCAGTTACTAGCTAGGGATTTAACTACAACAACAAAGTTTTAAGGAAGAAAGAAAAGTGACAAAAATCTGGGTTTTTTTCCCCTTACTTTTTCAGGTAACGATTTTTAAAACATGAATTGTACCAGTTCAGCCCTTGATTAAAACAACCTGAAATATGATCTTGATTACAGATAAAACTTTTAGTCTTCTCAGTGGCATGATCTCCCACTAACTTCTGGCTTGACTACACTCTAAAAGAACCGAGTTCCTTACTTGAGTTCACTTTAAATGCAATCACATTGTCAGATTATAGGTAGAATCAAGCCTAGCTTTTTAGTGGTCCCATTCAAATGATTTCAGGCCTAAAGCCAGAATAACTGGAAAAAATGGGAAGAGCATAGAGGAAATCAGGCATAGGGAAAGTTATATATATTTTAAAAGGTCTTCTACTCTGGTAAATCCTTTTTCTTCATGCTACTGATTCTTGCTGTAGCGGACACAAACGCCAGCACGCTGATATAAGTGAAAGACTGATGAATGGCTTCACTGGCTGACACATCTTTTAAAATCTCTTTTTGGAAAAGGAGTCTGATAATGTAAGGAGATGTATATATACATGTATGTGCAGGTATATGCGATTAGTCTACAGACAGAAAAATCGGAGGAAGGAAAGGACAGTGACCTGAGACACACCAAGACGTCTTCTATTTCAAATGGCAGAACAAGAAAAGTAAACCTGAAGGAAATAAATATGTTTATAGAAAAATCAGCCCCTTCCCCCTGGAAGTAAATAAAATAAAATTAGCCCCAAACATTCAAACACCTGGAATATGGGATTGAAGGAGAGAATGTCCAGTGGGGTGAGGTGTACCAAAAATGCTAAGGTTCCAGAAACAAACGTCGTACTAAAAATAGTTCCATGTATAATATCTTGAAAAATCAAAGATTGGTATCCAAAGTTAATCTGAGAAAAAAAAATAAACGTCTAAGGCAGCAAAATAATAATTAAACATAGCACGGCTTCCAAAAATAGTTTCTACTTTTCTTCTTACTATAGGGAGAAACTTCCAATAGTTAAAAATGATGAAATTAGGTGAAAGAATATCTGGCTATACCAAAACTGAATTATATACTTAGTCTAATTCTGATTTTTTAAAATGGAAATGGATCATAGAATGATAGCATTCCAATACTGGGAGGGACTTTGGAGGCCACCTGCTACAATCTACTTATTTTATAAACCAAGGAGAACATACGAGACATGCTGGCAGTGCCCAGGCACACCCCAATGTGCCAGCAGCTGTCACAACATGGTGTGGCTGCCCCGGATTCAGAGTCCATGGGGGACAGCTTTCCCAGTCTCTGAGAACTACCAGTTGCTGTGGCTAATCACTGTCATCTCCAACCATTCTATCACTTCCAGCAAGCTCAGATGTGGGAGGAAAAAGGAGACTTGGTCTCCCAGCTGTCTGGAGCAGTTCCCCATGCCCCAGATCCAGATTCTCTAGAGTGTTGCCTCACCTGTTCCTGGGAAACTTTTAGGTTGGCAAACCTCACTTCCTGTTGGGGTCAAGAGGGCAGTCTCCCCTCCTCCCTCCTCTCCTCATTCTCCCCATCCCCTTGCTCAGAGAAATCAGCCAAGTGTAGGTAAAATCTACTACACATGTTCCTCTTTGGATTTCCTTTGGTCACTTTGTTTCCTGTGGTTCAGCTCAAAGTACAGTGGCCATGGAAACTCTGGTTATGAGGGCAAGAAAAGCAAAATGATTTAAATTTTTAATTTTAAAAGAATGTGCCTCTGGTCAGCAGTCTTTATATATCACTACCTTCAGGGCAAAATGTGGAACTAAGGGAGGAGAGTCCACTTGAGAAAATTGTTCTAAGCAAAGAAGACAAGAAATAGTATGTTATCTGTATGCTGGGGTAAAGGGAAGGGTTTGATTAAAAGAAATTTTTGGTAAAGTTTGTATTTTTATAGTAAAGTTTAATTCCTATTTTAAAAATTGACCTGAAGCTTCAATTTCTTCAGTTTGTTTGATGAATAAACATTGTTAATGATTGAGTATCCAATATTGTGTTTGATCCCAGCTGCTAATGCCTTTCGTTTTCAGATTATTTTCATCTATTATGTGACTTTTATATAGTATTTATTTACACGCTGTTTCACTGATTAGAAGGAAAGTTCCTAGAGGGACAAGAATTGCTATTTGTTTTTCTTTAAATTCTCAGAGTTTAGCATATTGCCTTGGAGAAGGAAAGGAGGGACAGAGAGAGGAAGGGAGGGAGGAAGGGAGGAGGAAAAGAAGGAAGGAAGGAAGGAAGGAAGGAAGGAAGGAAGGAAGGAAGGAAGGAAGGAAGGAAGGAAGGAAGGAAGGAAGGAAGAAAGGAAGGAAGTCAGGAAGGAAGGGGGAGGGAGGGAGGAAGGGAGAAAAGGAAGGAAGGAAGGAGGGAAGGAAGGAAGGCAGGAAGAAAGGAAAAATTCTGTGGGTAAATGACATGTCTTATACATGCCTATGTTTATAGAGAAGAAAACTGAGGCCCAGAAAGAGGAAATAGTTACTTCAGGTAACCAAGTAAGTTACTGGCCTAAAGGTAATTAGTAACCTAATCCTTAGATATCTTTCCCAGTGCACTTACTCTGAGATCTCACTATAACCCTAATCATTTTCTCCTTCCCACCAAAGGATAGGCCATCTTCACATTGATACACATGACAAATTTTATTGTAATTTGCTATTAAAAATGTATGATGGCTCAGATGCTTTTCATCATATAAGAATTACATTGACCATAAAGTCAAATGTTATTTTTTTCCTCTCTGAATTTTCTCAATTATTACTGAGTAAATTGTATCATAGGCACCATAAATTGCATGCACCAACAAAATTTCAGTTCATATGAAAATCGAAACAAAACAAAACAACCACTGAAAAAAATCTAAAAACCATTTAAAAAACAAAAGCAAAGGTGGTAATGAACTCAAGGAAAAAAAACTTATTCAACACAGTAATTCAGCTAAAGCCAGGGTCATCCTGGATTTGTTTGCTTTGGTAAAGACAACTGAAATAATGAGAAATGAAAATCCCAGATCACTTTTGCTAGACATTCCAAATATCATTTGAAGAATGTGGGAAATTATTTTTCTACCATCTATACAAGATTTCTATTATTTGAATACATGATAGCATTTTGGTAACAGTTTATGCTCAGATAAAGCACAGAGAAGTAGACAGCATATACAATTTTTGATTACCTATTTTCTATATTCAAGTAATAATAGCCAGTATTTATATATAGCACTTGGAGATGTACAAAGCACTTGACATAAGTTACTCCATTTGATTCTCACTAAAGTGCCATGAGGTAAGCAGGACAAGTGTTATTGGATCTATAAATGTTGAATTAAATTGTTTTAGAAATGGGAAACAGAGTCATAAAGAGGTTGAATAATTGCTCTAAGGTCATACAGCTATCGAGTTGCAGGTGACTACAAATGCAGAATTCTTTCTATGGAGAAAGCTGAAAGTACCCAGTTTCTGGCGTGAAAAAAAATCCATTGCTTTTCCCACACAAATAGCTATTTATTGCCCTTCTCAGACCTCACAAACTATATTTAGTTGATTCCCCTCACCCCCAGCAAATAGCCTCTTCCAATTCTGCTTCAGTCAATCTTTTTCCTTTTATCCATGGTTTATCTCTTCAAAACTTACACAGTCAGTATTACTTTCTCCTCTACAATGAAAGTTTATTTGACTTTGAAGTTTGTCATAAGGGTCTCCTATTTTAAAAAAAGTATTCTCTGATCTACCCAGGGCCCTCCAAAATCTAATTTTTTAGAAATCCAAAACATACTATATTGTCTGGGCATGTCTTATTGCTTCTATGTAAACTAAATTATTTTTTGCAGATGTGAAGACGATAGAATTACAGTAAGAAAGATTCTTATGTGATACATATAGGCACAAGCATCACAAACAATAAAGAGCAGTTGTCCTATACTTAGCAGCTTCTGAAAAGATGGGTGGAAAAGCAAATGACCAAAGAGAAACTGGTATAGAAATCTGCAAGGCAGAACCCATTCAGGTTCATTTGCATGTGCCCAGAGGGCAAAACCAGGCATGAGGCCTTCTCTGTGTTACCTACTGAACTGGGTCATATGTGGCAATATTTGCTGTATAGTCCTGTGATGAGACAGCATAGAGAGAACCAGCTGTCCAAGGCTAATGTACCATCTGTGCCGAAAAAATATTGCCAATTTCTTTGGCAAAGCAGAAAGAGTGAGTTCATAATCAAACTATAAATCATAAGTGGGTCCTGTAGGTGGTCAAATAAAAGACTGATCTATTGATATCCTCTATGTGTGGATGACTTTTTGTTTTTATAGATATTATTTTGTATTTGCATAATAAAATGTTTTTATTATTATTCTTTGTTATTCAGTCATTTCCATCCTGTCTGGCTCTTCTCGGGATTTTCTTGGCAAATATAATGAAGTGGGTTTGCTATTTCCTCCTCTAGCTCATTTTACAGTTGAAAAAACTGAGGCAAACAGGGTTAAGTGACTTGCCCAGGGTTACACAGCTAAGAAGAGTCTGAGCCTGGATTTGAACTCAGGTCTTCCTGACTCAAGGTCTGGCACTCTAGTCAATGTGCCCCCTAACTCCCCAGCTTTACTGACTATAAAATCTTTCTGATAATATTTGCCAAAACAGCAACCAAACCACATCAACCAAACCAATGGAGTTTTATGTGTAAAAATATCATAAAACCTCAAAAGAAAGTTAACTCTTCCATTTCTGTCTGACCAAATAATTATCAGAAGATTGCAAAATTTCAGACGATGAAAATATCATAGAACTTGACATCAAAATGTGGCCCAATTGTTTCCCTCTATAATCGAATTCCTTGTGTATGCCTCTGACCTGAATGGAAGGAGGAATCCATATAATCCACTGATAACAATGACCTGTGATTTAACTGCTATGTGTATTCTTTCCACTTCTGCAGATTATAACCATTCTTGGTCTGTAGAGACTGTCTTTATGAGTCATCATGGCCAAAAGAATCCATCACCTAGTCTCCAAACTTCTGGTGATAAGCCTCTCTGAATTTAGCTAGGCTTGTCCTAAGATGACAGACAGATAATCTGTTGACCATGACATACTCAAAGTTTTTGGAGAGATATGCGAGAGCTTATACTTTATCAAAAGCCTTTAGGAACCCAAGAATCCCCAAAAATCTCCAGGCCATGATGAGGCACTGGAAGATGAACGTGTGCTCCCCAATACACACATGCAGAGGAATCACATAAATAGAGATGTCTAAGTGGGCATATCCATTCTCTTTTCTTCTCTGTATCTTTAGGTTTACGTTTATAAGGGAAAATCAAGGGAAAATGAGGAAAAGAATGAGAAGGCATAAAGGATTTATAATGGGCATCAAGGGAAGGATAATCATATCAACGCTAGCCCCCATCACCAATGAAATTAATAACAACAACAACCATAGCCACCGTGTATATGGTGCTTACTATTTGCCAGGCACTGTGCAATTATTATCTTATTTGGTCCTCAAAACAACTCTGGGAGGTGGGTGCTATGAATATCCCCATTTTATAGAGGGGGAAATCCAGGCAAACAGCAGATGAGTGATTTAAGTGTCTGAGGCCATATTTGAACTCAGGTCTTCCAGAGTCCAGCTCCATCAGTCTATCCATTGTGCCACCTAGCTGCCCCAATGAAATCACTAAGCCATCAGAGTATTATGCCCAGAGGAATAAATACACACATGTATATACACACACACACATCAAAAACAGACTAAGCAGCCATTATCTACTCATTCTAGTAACCAAACAATCCTTCATCAAGTACTTATTAAATGCCTACTATGCGCAGGCCCCAAGCTAGGCACTGGGAATGCAAAGGCAAAAATGAACAAGTCATCTGCCCTTAATTAGAAACCTATGTTCTATTGGGAGAAATGACATCACAGACAAGAACACACAAACTGTATGCAAAATAAATACAAGGTGTTAGAGGATATAGGGAACAGGGAAATATGTGGGTGGGGCAGCAGATAAGCGCCTGAATTCAAGAAGAAGTGAGTTCAAATCCAGCTTCAGGTACTTACTAGCTGTATGTCCCTGGGCAAGTCACTTAAACTGTTTTGCTCAGTGTCCTTGTCTGTAAAACAAGGATAATTGCAGCATCTACCTCCCAGGGTTGTTGTAAGGATCAAATGAGATAACATGAGATATGAAATTAGATAATAATTATGAAGTACTTAGCACAGTGCCTGCCACATAGTAGGAGCTATATAAATATTAGCTGTTATTATTATTGTTTGTTGTTGTGATTAGCTGTGTGACCCTGGGCAAGTCATTTTACCTGTTTGCCTCAGTTTCCTCATCTGTAAAATGGGGATAATCATAACACCTACTTCCCAGGATTATTTCGAGTATCAAATGAGATAACAATTGTAAAGCATATAGCGTAATGACTGTCGTGTAAGTGCTATAATAATAGCTATTATTATAATTTTATAAATGATTATTGTCATTATTTTACCCGGAAAGATTCGTCATTGAGTTGTTGTGAAAGAAACAAGAACTACCGCAAAAAAAAAAAATCAGGAGCAAAACAGTATTCTTCACATTGGCTAACCAGATGGGGCAATGGATGGGCTCAATCAGCCAGAGCTCTGTTGAGTGGAGCCAGGGCCTGTGCTTTAATTAAGCCGATGGTTTAAAAAACTGTTGGGTTTTTTTTTATTTTCATTTTTTGTTTTGTTTGTTTGTTTTTTGATGAGGGTTCTCTTGATCAAAGGACTGCAGACACAGAATCTGCACTTTGCCCCAGGCATGAAATTTGCAGCAGCATAAGAAATTTAGAGGTATCTGGCAGCCCTTATCCTCTCCTAAAGAAGGCTTGGCAGACCCTCATGGCCTGGGGAGCAGAGCAGGAGTTGTGATGGGGTGGAACCTGGTGACAAATTGAGGAATGGGCATCAGCCACGAGGCAACTCTCCTTACTGGAGGGCTTTGTTTGTGGCTTCACCTCCCTGGGCAAGTGGGAAACAGAGGCCCAGGAGTAAGAACTAAAATCTGGGTCTGGGGCCCAACACGCATTAACAAATACATGAGGTTCTTGGCACAATTTCCCTTTTGGAATTTGTATAAAAGTTTTAAAGCTTAGAACTCATCCTACAGAAGAGAGAAAGGGAAAAGAATTCCACAAAATAAGTAGTGTCAGTTTGTTTGGTCCACATTTGACTGTCCAAATGACTCTACCTTTCCAGCGCCAAGTTTTCTCTACATCATTTAATAGTGCTTTTTAAAGTCAACTTATAATTTTACTGTGGTAGCTAGGTGTCACAGTAGATGGAGTGCAGGGCTTGAATTCAGGAGGACTCATCTTCCTGAGTTCAAATTTCACCTCACACACTTACTAGCTATGTGACCCTGAGTAAGTCACTTCACCTTGTTTGCCTCAGTTACCTCAACTGTAAAATGAGCTAGAGAAGGAAATGGTAAACCACTTCAGTGTCTTTGCCAAGAAAACCCCAAATGAGGTCACACAACTGAAACGACTGAAAATGACAAATAATCTTACCACTGTTCAGACTTGAAGAAAAAAAATTAAAATCATAATGATTATTCTGAGAAAACATTTATAAATATAGCTATATAGATATAAAAACACTTTCAAATTAGTTGACAGCAACAAGCTTTGTCACATAAGTCTAATTTAACTTCTAGCTTAAACTAATATATGTGTCCAAGCCATTAAAGTAAAGATCAATATGTTACTGAATCCCAACTCTATGGTTTCCCATTCCTCTTTATCTGTACCCCAAATGGCATTTTAAAACATTAATGAAAACTTTATGATCAAAACCAGAGCAATCTAGCAAGCTAAATGCAATACTGCTTGACTGGTTTCTTAGAGCTAACAATTTATAATTCATAGTATCATAAATGTTATAAAACAAAAAAAGATAGAGGATGTCCTTAGTGAGGGAAAAGAAATCTAAAACCGATATGTGTTGTATGTCCCACAGACATCTCAAATTTAACAGGTCCAAGATGGAATTCATCATCTTGCCCCACCCACCCCTCCCACAATCTAATCTATTTCTGTTGAAGGCACAGCCAGCCTCCTACCCACTCAGGGTAATAACCTCCAAGACATCCTCTCCCTCACCAGCTATAACCAAGTAATTGCCCTGTCTTGTCAATTCCACCTTCACCACCATCTCTCCCCTCCTTGCCCTTCTCTCAACTTAAGTAAGTATTCTATGGATATATCTAGTGTAAGCACTTAACCGCTTTCACCTACTGTACTGTCCTTGGTCTCCCTTGCTTATACTCTTCTCCCTCCTCTCCAATCCTCTCTAAGCATAGATGATAAAAATCATCTTCCTAAGCCACAGGTCTTATAAGCACCTCTCCAAAGATTTTTCTGTGGCTCCCCATTGCCAGGAGGACAGAATAAAAACTTTAGCATGGAATATAGAGACCAAAAACCAGCTACCACCCCCTTTTCATATAAGGCCAACCTTGTTTTATACTAATCTCACATCTTTAACTTTTGTTCCAGCCAGACAAGACTACTGGATATTAATCTACATTGATATCCCATAGATGTCTTGTTATATTTGGACAAGATCCTCCCTCTGTCCAGAACATAAAAGCTTTAAAGGCTGGCATATCCTGTAAAATCTCTCTTTGTGAAAGGTATGTTAACATAAAGAGATTCATCTAGGGTACACATACATATGTACGTATGCATTATCAGTCTACAGAAAACAATTTAAACGAAGGAAAGGGCAGTACCCTGCAACTCACCAAGAAGACAATGCCATCCATTGCCATCTGTTTCCAAGGGCAGTGCCTCTCAGAATCTTTGTCTTCCTTCAAGGCCTATTACCATTTTCATTCAAGACCCAGATAGCAACTATTCCATGAAATCTTCCTCGATTCCATATTAAGCTTTGTAGAGCTTGCTGTGTCCTCTTTTTTTCCAGGCAGATAAATAATATAATAGATATAAGGTACAGTGGACAGAGCACTAGATGTGGAGTCAGGAAGACCTAAGTTCAAATCTTACCCTAGACACCAACCAGATGTGTGACCCTGGGTAAGTCATAGAACTAATATCTGCCTCAGTTTCCTCTTTTGAAAAATGGAGAAAGTAATAGCACCTACCACCCAGGGTTGTTGCGAGAATCAAGACAATATTTCTAAAACGTCTTGCAAACTTTAAAGAGCGATCTAAGTGCTGGCTTTCATCATCATCATGAATAATATATTACGTGTATTTGGGAATTTCTTGAATAGAATGCAAATTTTTGAGGGCATGGACTATTTCATTTTTGTCTATGTATTTCCACACTTAGAATATTATTTTTCATACAATATATAGTTAATAGTTTTATGTTGGCATACATTCCATAGAACTATTAGAAAATGATGCTGAATAAGTAGACATAAAGAAGATACAAAATATTAAAGAATTAATCATGTAATATTTTTATGAATTACTTGGTTCTTACATATACATATATGTGTATATATACATCTGTATGTGTTTGTGAATATATATATATATATATGTATATGTGTATGTAGTATGTATCCACTTGACTCAGGGAATGGCTACAGGAAAATTTGAGAATGATAATAAAATGTATTTCCCTAATGTTTAATAGTCACATGAAAGAGTTTTTTTTAATCTAGCTACAAAAAGCGAATATGAGCAGCTGAAAGCCTCAGCCCAAAGCACAAACATTTACTAAAAGAGAACTGGGGCTCTATTTCCCATTATGCCACATGCCCATGATTCAGCTGTTGATTGGAAAGATGAAGGAGTAATGACAGGCTCTGCTGAGATCATGACCATGTGGAGCAGTGGGTAGTACTTGAGGCAAGTCAAGCCTGGAGTTGCATACATGTAGCAGATGCTGGGGGAGTGATGAATTGTGGGCTGCTCATGCTGTCAGTAGAGGCTTCCAAACAGAAAGAGCAAGGCTGTTTATACCAGAAACACACCAATCCACTCATTCTTGTTCTAGAGAGACCTTACCCAAGTCATCCCTGTTGGTACCATGAGTATAGGAGGAGATCATTTTCCAAACTACTTTGGGAAGAAATAGATGAAATTCTACTCATTCAAGCATCATACTCTGAGGTTGTTTACCATTAATGTCTGTTCCAATTAAATATTTTACCCTTTCAAAGCTGCTCCAAAATTTTATCCTTCCAAAGTTTGCCTTGATCTGTTAGCAACCAAATACCCAGACCTGAAGTACCTCTATTAGTTCCAAGTTTCTCAAACAGGTGGAAGAAAAGCAAGCCAGAACCAGAATTTACCATTTAGAATCTCTCAACCCCCATGAATTGAATTCTAGTCTGAAAAGGTCTAAACTCCAATAACCCTCTAGCTCTACCTAGCTGAAAGAGAAATTCAATTCTCTTCTACTGTACTTCAGATAATCTTTGGTAGAAAAATCCATGCTAATGGTCATATGCCATGAGTACCTTAGAACTGTTTTTAAGGGTAATTCCCTACCCCAAAAGAGGTTTACATCAATAGGTGGGCCTTTACCAAGGAGAAGTTCAGTCTGAGAACAGCAAGCATTCTACCTTCCATGGCTAAATTCCTCTTCCACAAACCCTTGCCTTAGTAGTACCTGAGTCTATGAAGGTCTGTCTTTGTCCTCAAAATTTGCATGATGCCCACTTTGCACAAGGCACTATAACAAGTATTTGGAAATAGAGACCAATTACCAAAAGGAAAAAATTGTCTCCTCCATCTGGCTTCCTAAGATACACTGAAAAGGCCATTGATAAAGGCAGCCAGGTGTCAGGGTGGACAGAATGCTAGAACTGGAGTAAAGGAGTTCTGCATGATATTCCCACCTCAGAGACATATTAACCATGTGAAATGGGCAAGTCATTTAACTTTTGTCTGACTCAGTTACCCCATCTGTACCATGAGAATAATAATAGCACATGAGGCAAAGGAGATAACTTTTATAATGTGCTTTGTGAACTTTAAAAATACTACATAAAAATAATCATTGTTGTTGCTATCAGGATGAACCAACCAAACTTGTCCCAAATCAGTGGGACATAGCTCATGAGGCAAAACCAAAGTAAGCACTGAGAAGTGAGGAGACATCAAATGGAAGTGTAGAGGGCAGATTGTTCTGCTGATGCCTCTTCCTCTCAAGAGAATGGGACTCAACATGAAGCAAACGGTATGGAGGCTCGTTCCCTCAATTTAACTCTCGTAAGCTAATGAATTCCACAATTCAAGTACATGATGGTGCTTTTGTAAAACAATTTTCTCCTCCTTGACAATAGAGGTGACCTATGATGACAATTACATATATTTTTGCTATGAAAAGACTGGCTTTTATGTTGAACAAGGCCCTACTCTACTGCTATAAAATTAAAAGAGAAAAATTAAAAGAGAAAAATAAAGATTTATTTATTGATGCTAAGATAGGCTTTGATTATAGTTCAACTGCTTTTTTTAAGTATACACTTCTTTATGTTGGTATAAGGTATCATATACTGACTAAGTGAATATCTCTTTCATTCATTTGTTCATTCAAATGAACATTTGCTGACTACCTACTATGTGCAAGCCATTGTGATACTACATATGATTCCTCCCCCTCCAAAATTTCTGTTGAGTCTCATCACTACACACCATGTGGAACAATGGCACAGGCATAGTAATGACACAGAATTATTTAGAAATAATATGCTCAGTAATATCAGCATGTTTTCACCATCTCAGCCACCAGGATGAACAGCAGGCCTTGAAAAGTTAGATTTCAAGCACTAATGAGCAGGAATAACAGCAGTACAACAGGCTACTCTTTGAAAATATCGGGGAATCTTTGTAATCGTTTTCCACTGACTCTCTTTCAATTCAGCTCATTTTATTCTCAGTAGTGCCTCATAGCATGGCAGAAATTTTGTTTGTTTCTAGTTTGACATTTTAACTACAGCATGTCCTAGATTAGATCAGTTGGAGATACTTTTCCAATGTGACTTACAGACAATCACGGCTTCTAACTCACTTTAGGTAAAGACTCCTAGACACACATTCTCTCTCTCTCTGCTCTCTTACCTGAATCATTGAAGCACAAATGAGAGAAGTCATTACATCAGCAAATTAGTTCACCCAAGCAGTACCCTCAAACCACAGGTTAATTTGAACTGTTCAAATATAATTACTTAAAAAAGGAAAGGATTCATTACTTTTGTGATGTTTGCTGGTCCATTGCACCATTGTTGGAGACTGTCAATAAACAAATTACATCTAACACCGAGACTTTTTGTTGAAACCACCTCCTAAGAGTTTCTTCTGGAATATTAGTCTACATCATTTTTATGTGGCCTACATGAACAGGTCTCTTGCAATAAAAGTCCTGGTGATTATTCCTACCATTTTTAAACATTTGCTATTTTAAAACACTTTGAATTCTAGGTTTGAGAAGAAAAAAAAATATGCAGACAATTGAACTAGTTTAATCCAGAGCTAGCAAGAGTGGGTCAGGGCTTTGCCCTGGGGAAGCAAATTCAGAGGGCACAGATAGTATATGTAGTTGTTATTTACCATATAATTGTGCGGGGGGTGTTATTTTTTTTTATGGTGAGACTTGATATAGAGAACAATCAAGGAATCCTCTAAAAAAAGGGCATGATTTATGATTCTGAAACTTGAGGCTCAGAGAGCTGTTGTCAAGCACGAAGGGTCAAGAGAAATCATCTGTTGTTGACTGGACCGGGCAAATATCTGTTACTCCCAACCTACTGGAGCTGGGAAGAGAGAGGCCCAGAAACAGGAAGCTGGGATACAATTTTTAAACAAGAAAAAAAAGTTTGGCATACAAGGGGATCTTATAGAGGTAGAAGCAAGGAAGAACCACACTGTGCGAAGTAGAAGATGGTAACTTCAACTCTATGGTTCAGTGGGAAAGAAGAAAACGTTCCAAAGAAAGAATCCAGCAGCCAACATGAAGTCCTAGAATGGAGAAGCTAATTTCAAAACAAGGACAAATGAGTAGGGCAAAAATTTCAAGCCTAGTAGGATGGTTTAGAACAGGGGGTCCTTAATAGTATGTGTGTGTGTGAGACAGAGAGAGAGAGAGAGAGAGAGAGAGAGATCCCTTTAGTAGTCTAGTGAAGGCTATGGATCCCTTCCAAGAACAATATTTTTAAATGAATACATTGAAATATATGATTGCAAAGAAAGTTATCAAACATTAAAGCAATATCAACAACAACAATTCGCAGACCCCAGGTTAAAAATTACTAGAAACTTAAATCTCTATTATATTATGATGTCTAAGGAAAGGGATGGGTTGTAAAAACAGGTCAAACAGCTGGAAGTCCTAGAGAACCACTCTCTGTAATACCAGAAATGGAAGAATCTTTCTCATCCAGAAAATACAGAGTCCTCCATAGGCCATGGCCAGCAAGAGAGATAGATAGTTAGATAGCTACATAGATGATAGATAGATACACAGATAGACAGACAGACAGATAGACAGATAAATGAGAATTAAGTTTGTGGCAATCAAAAAGAAAAAGCTAAAGCCATTTGGAACCGCCTAGAAAGAAAGCTTGGTTTATCCTATTCTGGTAGGGACAAGACACCAACAAATTTGTCAAGTAATTGGCTAATTCTTTCATAAAATCTGAAGAGATGAGTCAGATAAAAGAAAGAGGGACTAAGAAAGAATCATATCTAGTACCTACGAGTGTACATGAAAGTTAGGGATTCACTAAAAAAGATAAAAGGTGCTGGCATTGGCAGTCAGTCAATAAATATTTATTAAGCTCCTATTGTGTGCCAGGCCCCTTACTAAGAGCTGAAACTGGAGACAGAGTACTCGAATTTGAAGTCCAGCTGTTTGACTTATTCTGTGACCGTAAGTATGGGACTTAAGTTCTTTGTCCTCAGTCTTCTCATACGTAAAATGAAGTTATTGGACTAGATGACCTCTAAAATCTCTTTTGACACTAAATAGATGCTATTAAAATACTGCAAAACTCTTTCTAATTTCCATGTTCCACCCCAAGGACTGCTTGAATAATTTAAAGTAAATAAGGAAATTGTATTGTACAGTTTAAGGGAGAGGAATAGGAAAAAGCTTGTCTTCTTCTAACAGGTCAAATGTTATACCTGTTGGCAAGAGGTGATATGTGACAATAAGGATCGTCAGTGGTTCAAGGCCTTCATCTTGGTGGTAAAAGAAACAAAAATAGTAGCCTGATGATCAAAAGAGCCCATGGGCCATAACACTGAAGAATGGTCCTTTTTATCCAGGCTACTTAACTAAGCAGGGCCATTCTGATCTATATCTTGCCACTGGACTCAGATGACTCTGGAGGATAAAGTGAGGCTGGTGATTTTGCACAGTCCTCCCTCACATATATCCAATTCAATTGCAAGTCATGTCATCATCTCCCTGATGTCCTGGTCCTCTTCCAGAACCACAACTATTTAACTAGGCTCTTAGGAAGATAAACTTTAGATAATGAAGGAATTGTGTATGTCCTCCATTCCTGAAGAGGACTGTGACATCAGGGAAACGATGCCATGACTTGCAGTGGACTTTGATTTGAATGAGGCAGGGCTGTGCAAGGTCACCAGCCTCACTTTCTCCTCCAGAACCATCCAGGTCCAGTGGCCTGATATTCACCAGGATGACTGGACATCACCCAGGATGCATTGCGAGACCCTGGCCCCTTCAGATGAAGGTCTTTTCAGGTTCTCACTTTGAGTGAGGTAATGCCCATTAGTGAATAGGCTCCTGGTCAAGGGCTTTGAGTGGCTGAATGGGAAGTTTTACTATAAAATCAAGATCCCTAAGGGAATGACTGCTTCATTTTTTATTTCCCATCTCTAGAGACCAGCACAGAGTAGGTGCTTAAAAATTATTGTTGAGTGATCAATTCTTTCAATAAGAATTTTTTTCATGTAACAGAATAAATATGTTCTGATTATAAAAAAATCCCAAATTCTCCATGGACATCTTCTATCAGAGAAGTTATATTCCCATAGAAAATATTCTAATAGATTAGATTGAAAAAACTTCTGCAATAAAATATTCATGGTAATAAAAATAATTAAACCAAATATAGCACTTTCTGTTTCCTCCCAACACCCTTTGAGGCAGGTGGTATGACCATAGAAGAGTCTAGGGAGCCAATTCTCTTCATGAAGAGAGAAAACTTCTGAGTATTGAGGTATGTGAGTTTCTAGGAAATATGATTTCAAACAAATAACTGTTTCACCTCACCTAGACAAAATATTGTAGGAGAACACCAGAAGGTTTTGAAGTAAGCAACAACATGACAGAATCAGATTTGAGGAGTTCATGAGGGAGGACAGGGGCAGGTAGAAATGACTATTAGGTCAGGTCACCAGATGATTGGGACAGAAGGTGACTGTCAGCAAAGCCACCTTCACTTACCAAGGTCAAATGGGACAAAGGCAAGTGGCAGGTCTACGGATGGTGAACTCCCCCATGCCTTCAAGAAAATTCATGCATATTGTAACGGTCTGTCTTCCATTTATCTTGCTTTCATTTTCTTCCACAGAAAGAGTATTTTTTTTGATCCAACCCTTTCTGCTTCCTCAAAGTTACATAGCTAGATTTCTTTTTTAGGGACTATGCCTTAAATCCAAATCACTCTGGCTGTGCTTGATTAGCCAACAATGGGTCCCAGACCAAGCCTCATTTGGTCTTGGGTTAGATTCTGATGGCTCTGAGCGAGTGTAAATAGCAATTGTTTATGTTTCTTCTCCTCCCAGATTGATTTTTTTTGACTAGGTAAAAGACAATTCTTTGCCTCATTTTTACCTAGCCTTAATCACTGAAAGAGCATTGCCTCAACCAAACTGAGACCTGGGAAAGATCTTAGCTCAAAAAAACCAAGGCCTCCCACTGAATCCAGGGCCATGTCCAGTCATCTTGATCTATATCTTGCCACTGGACCCAGATGGGTCTGGAGGAGAAAGCGAGGAGGGTGGCTTTACACAGCCCTCCCTCACTTAAATCCAATTCATTTTCAAGTCATGACATCTCCTTCCTGATGTCATGACCCTTCTTAGAAGGAAGGAAAACAACAACAGCCAACTGGTATCAGAGGTGAGATTTGAAGCCATCATGCTGGCTTGGGGCTGGCTCTATTTCTACTTGCTCTGATGCTTGCCGCTCATTATAAGTTATATGGTATCTCAAAAGCCAAATGATTTCTGTAGTTGAAGACTGAGATGAAAGGCTCTTGTGAACTTCAGGAAGGATAAAACATTATGACTGCTTGTAAAACTTAGGTAATTATATTAGCTTTGCTGCAGCAATTAGTGGGATTTTTCGAGATAGCACTTACTGGTATTGTTAAAATAAAATAAACAACTAGAGTACATACTGTCTTTATGGATATTTAAGTGAATTAGCCTCCATGGAATTTGAAACTATTGCTTATATGCATTGATATATTCAAAAACTTAATTTGTTATCTTGTCAGTGAATGACAACTCTGTAAATGACATCTGAAGGCTGATTTTCTAGTCCTATCCAGACTCTTCCCTGCATTCTAGAATTACATTTCCTACTGCCTGCCATTCGCTTTCCCACCAGCATATCTGTCTTTCCCACAAAACTACTTCTGCCTCCTAAAAAAACACATTTATGTCAATGGAGCTGTTATCTTCCTCATCATCCAAGCTCAACATTCCCCCATCATTTTTAGTCTCTCTTTTCCCTAACACTAAGGGGGAACACAGTATTATTCTGTGTCTGCCTTGTTTCTAACCATCTCCTTTCTACTCATACTTTCACCACTCCAGTGCAGGCCCTTACAACTTTTGTCTCTTTCTACTGTATTAGCTCCAGTTATCTCCTTATTCCAAATCAATCCTACCCAGTGTTGCTAAAATAATCTCCCTAGTGGCAAGCTTAATCACAGACTCAGATTTAGAAAGAATTATTTGGGTCATCTCTAGTCTGACATTTACCCTTATAGATTCCAGGCATATGAACATTTATGTGGTCTCTGTTTCAACACTTCTAGCTATGATAGAAAACGAACTGCCACCAAAAGTAGCTGAATCCATTTGGGAGAGATATCATGTTTAAATGTTTTTTTTCCTTCATGATGAATAAAGAAAAGCAAGGAAAGATTTACAAGAACTGCCTTAAAATGAAGAAGCCTGGAACATGTATAGACAATGTCCATAACAATTTAAAAGAAGAGAATAAACACCACAAAATTAAATAGCAAAAATATAAAGTACATGCTTGGTGCCAAAGGACTGATATGAGAAGTCTTTCTCTTACACCTTGCAGAGAGTTCACAAGCATGGTACACTTTACATAATTACAGATGTTTTTTTTCTAGGATATAGATGGATTTTGCTGAATTTTTTCTTATTCCCATTTTTCTTTTAAAAATATGAGATGATTCTCTATGAAAGGGAGGTGGAGACATACTGGGAGAAACATGATAGGAAAAAAAAGCTATTTTTAAAAATCTACTTTAAAAATATTCTTCTTTTCATTTAGTCAAAATCTGCCTCCCCTTCACTTTGACTTCATTTTTGTTTTGTCTTGTATAGTTAAAAAAAATCTATCCCTTCTTCCATATGGCAATGCTTTAAAGATTTGAGGACCATAGTCAAGCCCTCCTCCATATTTTTCTTTCTTTTGCAGGCTAAACAATCTTGATTCTTTCCTCCATTCTTCATTCTATCAGCCTGAATGCCCATCCTAAATATTCAATCCCTAGCATTTTGAACCAATACCTGAATATTCTGATATCACTTCTCTTGCTCAATATATTCACTGGCTTTCTACTGTCTATAACAAAATAGGCATTCAATGGCATTTGAGAAATTCCAGATCTTGTCTCAAATAAACTTTCTAGTCTTCTAACTCACTCCTAATCTTACCAACACCATGTTCCAGCCTTGAACAATGCTTAACATAGTAGTCACACTGCAAGTGCCTATTGGTCAAATTAATTTGTTCTCAAGCAGAAAAGGCAAATTCTTTTCACCAGTAGGAACCTGTAGAATGGCTATGTTAGACATTGTTCAAGACTATATAAAATACATACATACAGACAGATAGACATTGTGTGTATGTGTATCTATTTATTTGTTTGTGTGCTTGATTGGTTGGTTGTTGTTGATGATGCTTTTCAGTAGTGTCCAACTCTTCATGACCCCTTGTGGGATTTTCTTGGCGAAGATACAGAAATGGTTTACCATTTCCTTCTCCAGCTCATTTTACAGATGAGCAAACAGGGTTAAGTGACTTGCCTAGGGTCACACAGAAAGTAAGTGTCTAAGGCCACATTTGAACTAATGAAGATACATATGTGTGCACACGCACACACACACACACACAAATATACATAGAGAAATACATATATAGTATTTGATCAGTGTTGAAAAATTGACAACCTATTCCTTCAAAAAATTGTTTTAAAATTTTCAGCTTTCCTTTTTTAAAAAAACACTCTTAGATGAAATTAAGGAGTTTTTTTCTTCCACACAAACACAGGAAAAACCACTCTTGTTAACTTTACACTTATCAGTCAGCGAAGAATTATATAGCAGGAGCATCAGCTCAGTTTCTGTCAAAATGAATCTAGTGTGGCCCCCATGCTTTCTTCATTTCAAAGCCCCCATAGCAGGAATTGCTTGGTGTTCTCCCAGGTGTATCTCATTGCCAGTATTTCCCAACTCAAACTCTCCAACTTCAACTCCAAAGAAAAAGAAAAGGTGCTTTGACCACAGCTAAGAAGATAGCTCTTCATTTCTGGGCTTTAATACTGTGAAAACCTATACTGATTCTAAAAGAAAAGTTGGGAATGGCTGTATTCAATTGGTCTTTATTATTCTTTGTACCTTGAGAAAGTATTGTATATTTGGTCCATTTTGCCATCATCTTTATACCTTCCCAGCTGGAAAAGGGAGAATAGGCTCAAGTGTGAAGTTTTTGAAGGTAACATGAACTTTAGAACAATTTACCTAGATAATGATTTCTTTACTAAAGGTGCTTGGCATTTTAATAATCATTTACTACTTGTATGCGCCTGGCATGCAATCAGTGCCTACTAAATGCTTGCCAATTTATCAACAGATATGGCTTTCCCCAATAGCATTTTACAAGATTTCTCTATTTCTGAAACAAATCTTACGTCAATATCTTAAAAATTAAACTAAATAAATTTTAAAAGAAGCAAAATGCGCCAAGCCATCTTTTTTCCATTGCCTACTGGATCTGTTTTCATTTCAGTATGCTGTGTTTTCCCTGAGACAGTTAGCTGACCTCATAAATACTTAAAACGGTAGAAGAGCAAAGAAGAAGAAATCTCAGTTGAAAACACTCTAAGAAAAGATTAAAGGTATCAGCACATAGGAAAAAGAAGAAAAGCACACAGGGAAATAACCAATTTAAAACAGAAGGATTAATTTTGTGTATGTACATAGTACTCTCTGCTTTTATACATGCTAAAAAAATTAGGAGCTCTGAAACCAGATGCACAGATAATCAAACAATCTATGATGCTGATGTCTTCATATTATATACCGCCAATAGTAGTACTCCTGAGTTTGTAACCTGGTCAAGGTTTTTGAGTGTGCAACAGAGTTAGGGAACTCCTTGAAGCTTGAGAAGCCTCTACTTGGAGTGAACAAAAATATTTTCCACAGAACTACATTTCCCACATTTACAGGCAGAGATAGTTGTCTTGGCAACAATAATGGCACGAGGCAAAGGACATGGGGGGAGAATCTAACTGAAGAATGTGAGGAGGGAAGTTTTCAAGGAAAAAAACCTTCAGTAATAAGAGGAAGAAAACTGTAAGGAAGAATGTGTTGGAAGTTCCCTGATTTGTATAAATCCTCTTTTTTCTTCATTATGTATTAGAAACGTTTGTTGATGACTGCTAAATTTGTAATAAAAAATTTTAAGAGAACGTGTTTGAGATTGTTGAAAATGTGAGAATGCTGTGATTCAATCAAAATTGACTAAATTAAATAAAGTTATAAATCAATCACAGCAAGTATTCCCCAAGTATGACTCCATGGTAATCACTCTGCTTTCTGGGTCCCTGGATAAACCACTTAACTTCTCTGAGCCTCAGTTTCCTCATTTATGAAATGCAAATAGTAGGACCCACTTTAGGTGCTTTCTGGGAAGATCAAAAGATCACTGGAGGTATTTCAAAGGCAATCATTTCTCTTATTATTTCATGCAAAAAAAAAACCCTGAAGTCTTAAGCATCACAGGCAAAATTCGAACCCAGGTCCTCTGACTGATAAGAGGACCTGAGTTCATATCTGGCTTCAGACACATGCTAGCTGTGTGATCCTGGCCAAGTCACTTAACCCTGCTTGCCTTAGCTTCCTTATCTGTAAAATGATCTAGAGAAGGAAATGGCAAACCACTCCAGTATCCAAGTAGATTCATAGATAGTCAGACATGACTAAAACAACCCAGCAACTCAACAATCACAATAACCTTGGACTGCAGAGCCAATGCTTAGTCCACCGTACCATTCTCCCTCTGAACCTTAAAGTGATATTTAAGTGTTACTATTCCTTCCACCAGTTTTAGGTCAAAGTTTGAAGAGGACAAGATCACTTCCCATGCACAAGTACACATTCTTGTCACAGGGTAAAGAGGCATGAAGATGGAAGTGAATTTGTCCATAATGGGACAAAGTGAAGTTTGCTGGTTGGTTGTTGTAATGGCAGGTAAAGTGGACCTTTTTGTTTTGGAGTACTTTTCAGCACTAAAGCAATCAAGTGCCTTTGAGTCTTGCCTTTGTTTCAATCAAGACTCATTGATTGAATCGGGAGTCTTGGATGGCCTGTTTAAGACATGGGAAGGCTTAGGTAACATGGGTTTGAGTCCCATAGTTGTGACACCCTCTGACTCGGAAGAAGTGTATATATACTTTGAAGTTAGCATTTTGCTGGAGGCTCACTCACTGGAAGAGTGTCCTGTGATTTGACCAGAGGATACTCTGGGTAGCTGTTAAGGAGCTCCCCCACCCTGGCTTTGAAAAATCCAGATATTGGAGCTTTGCTCTCTGGTAACTATGTATGTATTGCTATGGATAGATAGTTAGAAGCCCTGTCTACTGATTTGTGGTATTTGTTCTGTTTATATAATTTCTGCTTATAATTTCTGTTTGTGTTTTCTCTGAAATTTAGGATGCTGACTTTTTCCCCTGAACTAAGAGAATGATATATGTATGTTTAATTAAAGTGAGATTGTAAACCACTTAAAGTTGCTTTCCTTAGAAAAGCAGATCAAAGAACCTGTGCTAGGAGCCCTCCTGTGTGCTGGTGTTATTGGTCTTATACAGTCACAGTAGCAGCAAGTAGCATTGTTGTTACAGTTGTGGTTGTTCTGTTTCTGGAACAGAGATTTCCTGAATAGCAAATGACAGAGAGAGATTGCAGGGAGCTAGAAATAGAGGATAAAAAACATCAGTGCTAGATTTGGAAATAATCTGAATACAGGTGATAATTAAGGGCAGAGAAGTAGATTCCATTGTGAATAGCAAGAGCATAAGTGAAAAAAGTGTCAGAGAAAAATCACATTATCTCAGAGGTGCAAGTGACCTCAGAGGTCATCTAGACCAACTGGGCCCTTGAACAAGGAGCCCCTGACTTCATACAACAAGCAGTGAGCCAGCCTTGCCTTTAAGACCTTCAGGGAGAGCTATCCTACTACCAATTTTGGATACCTCTAACAGAAATTTTTTTTCCCTTATAACAAACTGTTACATTTGCTATTTCTACTTACTGCTCCTAAAGTAGTGTACAAATTGACTGAGACAGAGTAAAATAATTAAATTTACTGACAAACAATAAACCTTAAAATATTTACATCTTTAAAAAACTTAAAATGCAATATGTCCTCTTGCTTTATTGACTTGAATATGACATCCATTGAGTTCACAATATGTTGACATATTCATTAATTCATAATTAAACACCACTTTTATAACATGAGTTATTAAATATTTTTTGAAAAACAGTCTGTTTTTGAAAGGCTAGCTTTGATTACAGCCCACAGGTTTCCAATGAGGTTTAAAAGAGGTAAGTTCCCAGGGCTTTGAACCATGTTTATTTCCATCTCTTAGACAAACTTCTTTCATAACCTAAAATATGATCAAAGGCCATTCAGTAGTATTCCATTTGAGAAATCCTGTACTTCTAAAACACTTCTGTTTCTCAATATATCAACACATTTATCAGCATTCCTGATAAACGGAAACAACTTCTTCAACAGGGACAAGATTACTAGGCCTAGTGAAAATGCAAAAAATGAAAAAAAAAACAACCCAAACTTTGTTTGGGGTGTATATTTTGTAGTCTGATGAAGAAGCCTAGATCTGACAGATTCACTTGACTTGTGCTTTGGTATATCCTAGAATATAAAATTGATTTCTATCAATAAAAATTATCTGTTTTAAATTTTCATTATTTTACTCTTTAAGTTTCCTGCCCAAAAGAAGTATTTTTTTCTCTTGATTGCAACTGTTAGCATTGGTTTTCTTTTTCTTTTTTTTAACCTAGTCTTCTCACTGTTCTTCCAACTTCAAGAATTCTAAGGCATCAATAATAACCCTTTCTACTGCCAGATCCCTCTGAAAAGTCTCTACTTGTTTCCTATGGATTACTTAAGCTGTTTTGCCAGTGGTACCATGGGTGGAGCACTGAATTTGGAGTCAGATTTAAGCTTAAATCCTGCTAAATACACACTAGTTATGTGACCCTGGGCAAGTAACTTGACCTCTGTCAACCTCACTTACCTCATCTATAAAATGAGGGAGTTGGACATGATGGTCTCCAAAGATCTCTCCAGTTCTAAATCTGTGTTCCTATGATTGTTTTTGTTTTTCTTTCTGATCTCACTTTTCTTTGCTCTTCAGTATAGTTGATCCTGTTGGACTGTGTGCTTGAGTAAGGCTTCTATAATAGGGGTTTAGAGACTCACTGGTACCATGGGATTTGTCGTTTAGGGGTATGAGCACTTGCCTCTCAGTCTTGAGAGTGATTCAGGACTATTTATATCATTGATATATAAGGCATATTTGAATTATACCTAGCAGTTCTGAAAGGGGAACATGCAATGAAAAGAGAAAACTGGGTCTTTAAGAACTGAGCAGCAAAAGTAGTGGGGATACAGATCCTCCAGGCCCACCTGGGTGGGCCTTAATGAGTGAAGTCGGAGAGAATTGAAGGAAATTGAAGTTTGGTCTTTCTCCAATTGCCTCTTCCATGTGCTCATTCAAAAAGAAACACTGAAATATGCTGAGTTCTCTTCTTTTACATATATATATACATATATATATATATCTCCTTTATATTGATTTTTACCTTTAATATAATGAGAGCAAGAGCTATCTAGAGATGAACATATACTTAAACCAAGGCAATGAGCCAATCTACCTAACTCTTAGACGTGCTCTTGATTGGGGGCTTGGAGCTATTGTGATAACATTACTAGCTTTTCATCTGATATCAACTCCAAAGGAGAGAATCACCTGAAGCTGAGGTTGCATTATATTGCCTATAAGCTAGAAATCCAGCTAATTGCTATAAGTGTATAGATGATTAAAATTACAGAGATAAGGGGTAAAGAGGAAAGGATGTCAATGAGAGAAAAGATTATTAACTAAACTATCCCCCAAAGAGGAGGTTAGAAAGGACCAAGAAAGATCTAGTTCTCACCCTATCCAGTAGAAATAAGGGAGCATAAAGGTTTGAGAACTTACTACCTGACCAAGGCGACCCTCCCAACAGACAGAGTGACACCTATACCCATTTGTATTACATCGAAGGCCTTGATTTCACCTCACCAACAGCCAATGGCTCAATCTTACTGGTGTGTCCTTCTAGGATTATGAGTTTTGTGCATTGCCTTGAAGTAATATCCATTCTAAAAAATCACAGAATTAAAAAAAAATAATCAAAAACCCAAAACAACAAACATCAATTAAACCTAAGTGTATCTCATGCAATCCAGGACAGAACTGTCAAAGAACTAAGATGAGATTAATTTAGTCTCCTATCATCAGACAGGTGTTCTGAGGCAGCCTGGTGTCGATAGAAGCATACAGGTATCAGACCCATATATTGCCATTGCTGTCACAAACTAAAATCCTATGAAAATTATTGCTTCTCCCAAGTAATTTGCCCTCTACTGTATTTCTAGGGCTAAAATAACATCTCTATCACATCTTCCCTGTGAGAGCCCTTCAAAACCTTGAAAACAATTATTATACCCCACCCCAGTCATTCTATCCCAATTACAAAGAAGTCCAGTTTCCACACTGATGAAATTTCTATTAACCCCAAGTCATCTCAACCTTGGGATGCTCAAATTTAAGAGGAGGAAGGACAAAGACACAGCAACAAAGGAGACAGATAAGGAGGGTGGAATGGCAGGAGTGGAGCAACAGAAATATTGTGTCACATAAGCCAAAGAAAGAGAGGTTATCAAGTGGATATTGCAAAGAAGTCAAGGAGGGTGTGAACACATAAAAAAATCATCAAATTTCATGATCAGGAAGCACCACAAGAGGTCTATAATCTTCAATAAAATGTTAGGTTTGTGAAAAGAACTGTAAAGTGTTGAGTACTGACTAAATAGTGAGAAATCAAGGGCAGGGAGCATAGATAGCTCTTTCTAGAAGTTTGACAGTGAAAGACAAAAGCTACCTACAGCAATAGCTTCAGAACATGGTGAGGTCAAAAGATGTTTGTTTTTGTGTTTGATCTAAATATTTAGATTCATCATGGGAAAAACCAACACAAAGTAGAACCCAAGTGCCAAATCATCCTTGAATCTTCTCTAGCCTCTTAGAAGTTCTCCATGCTAGAGATAAAATAGAGTTAGACCTTCTTTTGAATTAGTGAAACCTGCAAGAACAGAGGGATAAAGCAAAATATTCAAGAGTATTTGACTAAAGACATCTTGCTTTTTTAGGAACCTGTCCTTCCTCATTAACTTAATAATAACAAAAAACAAACAAATAGACCAAAAAACTAAAGCACTTTGGAAATTCAATCTCTAAAGAAGGAAGAATTATCATTTGAAAGCATATGAACTGTTAATCAGAATTTGGAGCAACATCCCTATGATATTATTTTCTATTTTTGCTAATGCTTTAAAAAGCAGATTATTTGTTCTATTTCTTATATGTCTAGAAATGGCAAACTTAATTTTTTTTCTAAATTTGTCTAAACTTAAAACTGTACTGAACAGGTCAGATTCAGAAGATATCAGGAAAGTATTTTGTAGGAAACAGCTTTATTTTGATAGATAAAATCCCAAAATTAGAATGCCCATAAATATGAATACATGCTTCCATTCCACAAAGTCTTCTGTATCTCTATTGCAATGGCCTCCTAATCAGTCTTCCCCACATCTGTGCACACTACAATCTGTCATCTACACAGGTGCCAAAGCGATTTTCCTTAAGTCCAGGTCTGACCACTACTCTAATGGTTCCCTATTTTTTCTAGGATTAAAATGTAAAACACTCTGTTTGGATTTTTAAACTCTTCACAAACTATTTCCGGTATTCCCCTTTCCTTACTTTGTAGTCTCACCAAAGTGGCCTTCTCTCACTTCCTCATATACCACACTGCATCTCTTATCCCTATGACTTTGCAATCTTTGGAGCACACAGTTAGACTTACCTTATACTTAGGTTTCAGGCTCTGATATTCTGACTTTAATGTAGGTAAGTGGTTTGACTGACCTTTATTTAGATTCTAAAAATGTATATTGCCATGTCTAGAATGTAAGGCTGCCTCCTCCTTTCAAAGCAGTAAAATCCCATACTTTCTTCAAAACTCAGCTCAAACTTTTTCTTCTACATGAAGTAAAGATGATCAAACTAAATAACAAAATAATGAAAAGATAACCTAATTTCTGCAGCTACTAGTGCCTATCTTCTCAAAACTTCCTTGTATTTACTTCATATTTACTCTATATACTTTGAGCACATGTTATCTTACCCGAAAAAGGGCAAGCTTTTTGAAGACAGTTACTATTCCATTTTTGTGTTTGTGCCCCCGTTGCTTAGCATATTAGCAAGTGATTAATAAATGACTGTTTATGTTTTTGTTTAAGAGTACTTTAACCTACATATACAATAATTAGTTTGGAAATAGCTTCTTTTAAGCATCAATCATGTTTAACTGAACACACCTATTTAGAAAACCTATATTCTATTTTCCTCAAATGTACCATACAAGAGTCTAGAAATTGAAATGATAAGATATATAGCAACTGTGATATGGTTGGTAATACTCCGTGGATTCATAATATAGTTATAAATTTTCTCTAACAACAGAGACTACCTGAAGAACAATCAAAATAAACAACCACCCTCCAGTCATTAAACTATCTGATAGTGCCCCTCACTGTATCTCAATATACCATACACAAGGGGATAGGAAATTTAAAATGCTATGACCTCCCTTGATTGCATCTGAAGTAATAAACCAATTTTTAAAAACTTGTAGGTCACTGCATTGTATTATCATGAATAGACACATATACGTAATGAGTGGAGACCACATTTGCTATCATTATAGTTTTAAAGTATTGATAGTTTTCCAGATGAATCTATAAATGACAGAATAAGCACATCGAATGAGTAGATGAGTGGTGTATGCATTGGAAATTCAAAATGTAATGCAGAAAAAATAGCATAGTTTTAAAATAGCCTAAAATACCCTCAGTTATCATGAAAATTATTTCTTTTGGACCCAGTGCTATGCCTGCAAGTCTGCCAAATGTCTAAAATATTTTACTTTGGCTGCTTGTCCACAAGCAACCAAGCTGTGTGTCTGGATGTCTAAGAGTGCATATCTGTGCTTACTCATATTTTTGTGTATATGTTTATACATACCACCATTTTTAACTCCATGTCTATTTTAAAATTTTATAAGAAATCATGATGTTATAAGAAAGAATCTTTCCATATACGAGAGTGCTCTGATATGTTTACACTTCAATATAATCATAAAAAATCCACCTTAACTCCCTGCCCAAAGCACACTACTTAATTGTTGTTGGTATTTTCAACAGAAGGAATGTAGACTTTTATCCATTTGGGAAATAATCTTTCCTATGGAAAACACACAGGTGGGCATGTGCGTACACACACACACACACACACACACACACACACACACAACACACACACACACACACGACCTCTGACACACACACACACATGTCCACTCACAAATAAACTGTCTCAGCATTGTGATGGCAGCAAGCTTGGGTACAATGGATAGTTGCCTTGCCAGGGCAGCCAGCATGTACACCCCCATTTTGTCCCCCTCCCCATTTCATTATTTAATTACATGGCAATGAGAATACCAGGCAATAAAGCTGCATTTTCATCCATAGCTGATTTCCATTTAGAGCTTGTCATGTTAATAGTGAAATAAATTGCTCTAATTGACTGCAAACTTCATCAAATTCACATTTCTTCCTTATTTTATTCAATATTTATTAAACTCCATGTCGTAACTTGCCTGGCTGGCAAAAAACGTCCAGTTTCTGAATAAATTTATGTCCTAACATCCATTGCTGTCACCTCTTCTCCTTTCTTGCTAGCATTCCAATTTAACATTAAAAGTTCAGATTCATGTGCTTATCCAGTTTCTTGAAATTTCATTATTAACAACAGCTTATAAACTTTATCTACCTGATACTCAAGACTCAGAAAACTGACTATTACTTAAGTAATAAAAAAGAAACAGAAATTATCTACTAAATTCTTAACATCTATAAATACAGTATAAAATTACGGATTTTAAATGGTAGCATCATAGATAACTTTTCAAAAAAGATCCACTTTTCATTGTACTTGACCATTTTAAGCCATGGTGATAAACAACATTTTCTATGGGGTAGAAAAGTGGTTTTTTTTGTTTTCCTACCATGACCATGAAAATTATACAAGGTATGGTTATCATCTGTTCATCCAGTATTATTGCAGCTTCTTGAAAACATGACCCTCTCCTCTTCGAGTTAAGTGAACAGTAGAATTACCACTATTGCAAAGCTGAGAAGTTGTCACAATGTTTCTTTTATTATAATACTTTTATAATATTATAATAATTATAGTATATAATATATAATAATTTATACAATATATAATATAATAATTATTATAATAATATTATAATAAACTTGTCTATATTTATATGAATAACAATGAACCTAGAGGAGTCATATGATGAGAAAGGGATAATCTAATGTTCTCCACTTTTTCTGTGTGTCATGGGTGCCTTTAGTAGTCTGATGAATCCAGTGGACCACTTCCAAGAAAACATTTTTTTAAATTCACATTTCAAAGAAATGCTAAATTTAAGGTGGAAGTTAATTTTAAAAGGTGTATTTTTCATCATCCAAGTTCATTGACACCCTGAAATCTATCTATAGATTCCAGATTAAGGACCTCTGTTTTAAGGGTATAGTGACACCAATGACCCAATAAACCTATTTTCATAATAAGAGTATTCACTTGGAACACACAGTTAGACTTAACTTATACTTAAGTTTCAGGCTCTGATGTTCTGACTTTAATACAGGTAAGTGGTTTGATTGACCTTTATTTAGATTGTAAATATGTATAAGCTTTGTAAGGATAACTAACAATGATTCTTAGGTATGCATACTTAGTTCAAGGGCTTAGTAACATTTATCCACATATATAAACTGCTATGTTGGAAACATATTTTTTTAAGAATGCCAAAAAATACCCCAACAATTCTACATGACTTTGAAAAAGATAAAGACTTTTTTTTGAAAACTCATTTTTTTCAATTCTACCTGTTATATTAATACCATGAGCATAGGTAAATGTTGAATTCTGTTTTTTTTTAAATGTCTTTTCCTATATAGGTTAAATCATATTCCAATCAATTCAACACTATGATACATATAAAAGCATTTAGTTTAGGTGTACCCTCATCTAAGATTTTAAATTTTCTTAGAGAATTATAATTGCCTTCCCCCACAACATATTAGATAGATACTAATTACTCTTTCCATCATGATGCCAATCAAATATCATCACAAATAATCCCTAAGGTTGAAGGGTGAAAGGTTTATTTTTTATTATATAACAGATATGTTCAGATACGGTTTGTCACGTATGAATCTTTCACATGAATACATACATATGCAGATATAGATATTCAAAGCTTTTCTTTGTAATAGCCCTTATTATGATGGGAAAGAAAACCTAAAAAAAACAGAATTAAAGGATTTGCCCAACATCAAAATAAGCCAATGGCTAAGTAAGAAAGAAGAAATGGCTAAGAAAAGTGAGTCTTTTAATAGACTCCTTCTCATTTGACATTAACAGACCATTTTGTTGGTCTTCTTTAAAAACATATTTCATATTCAGATATAAATGGCCCCCAATTATGTGTCCTTTAATTAAATATCTTCTTTAATCTTCCATACGAATTATACATTTAAGTGATGATCATCACAATACCATTAGGTTACACAGGAAATGTGTGAAGAATATTCAAAAAATTTCCATATACTAAGCTGAAGTGGAAATACTCAAAACAGAGAGGACAGAAGAAATAGTCGAGGATTGCTCTGAACCTCAGCTGCAAGCAGCATGGAATAGCTATGGCCAGCTGGGAAGAAACCTGGCACATAGCCACCTAATGCTCCTCAGGCCGAGTTCACTGCTTAAGAGTTCCAATTTATGGAACAAAGGCTACAGCCACAAATCAAAGAATAATTTTTACACATATGTTCTAGAAAATGTTTACTCTGAATTGGTCCTAGGCCAATGTCTTACACGAAAATAGTAATCACTGTCAGTGACATCAGCTCCAAATTACTAGGGTAAGGAACATTAGATGTGGGTAAATGAAATTAGGACTAATATTATAATACTGATACTAGTATTATAATATTATCATCTACATAATACATTGACCCTTCCAACTTATTCTACCCCCCCTCCCTAATATCCTCTTCAAACTGGACTACTTGCTGTTCCTTATCTTCTCTTTTTCCTATTATGTTACATTTACCCAAGTTATCTCTATTATTTCAAAGGACTCCTTCCCAAAATGAAGCCACTAAATTTTTTTTCCTTCAAGGCCAAATTTAAGTGCCACTGCCTTCCATGATCTTCCACTACTTAAAATAATCTCTCCATTTTTCAGAATCTCAGGATCTAACTTCTTCTACATATTAATGAGATTTAGAGATGGATAGAGATAGAGATGATAGATGATAGAAAGATAGATAGATACATAGAGATACATAGACAGAGACAGATAGATAGATGAACAAAGTTATCACCAAAGCAAGAAGAAATATCTTTTCATGAAATAATTGACCAGCACTTTTTACAATGTATGCATGATAAGAATTTGCAAAAAGACCACCATAAAGATAACTGCTGCTCTTGTGCAAATATCCCTTGCAGAACATGATAACGGGAAGAAATTTAATGAAGAAATCGATAAGAACTTCCAAACTAAACCCATGTATATTTTAATTTTCATGATTTTATTTCAAAGATTGACATAGTGGAAAAAGCAAAAAAAATGGTAGAAAATATAGTTCAGGTGTAAGAAATCAGAGAAGACAAAGTATTATAAACTACACAGGAGGAGTTAGGTGATGGAGTGGATAGAGCTTTAGGCCTGGAGTCAAGAAGACCCAGGTTCAGACCTGACATCATCCAGTTCCAAGTCGTGTAAATCTACATAGATTACTTAATTGCTATCTTCCTCAGTCTCATTATCTGTAAAATGCACATAATTTTATAATATCACCCACATCCCAAGGTTGTTAGGAGGATACAAATGAAATAATATTTGTAAAGCTCTTTGAAAACCTTAAAGTATTATACAAAAGTTGTTCCTCTTGTTATTGTTATTATTATTTTATACTACAAATATTTTTGAGAAGGCTCAGAAGAAACAAGATAATGAGAAAAATATCACAGGGGAATAAAATTTATGACATTCTATTAGAGAGGATATAACTGGTTATAAGTGTGGGAGTCATTTCGGAATCAGGTGTGTAGAGTCTGAATGCTAATTCGTGAGAGAAAAAGAACAAACGTAATTTTTTTTAAAATGAGAAAAATGTGCAATAGACAAGTTAAGCAACTCTAATCTGATCTTTAAATAAATTATTGATACCAACAACACAGTAAATGGATAAAGAAATAGATATTGACACAAAATGTCATTGTTTCCTAAGGAAAAATAAACAATATATACCAAAAAACATAGAGAAGAAATCAAAAGAACCTAGAAACTATCTCAGCCAGAAAATACTTAATCTCCTTTCCAAGGGGAAGGATGGCAAGTATGCCTTACAAGATGAATATATTTGGAAAATATTATGGAAGAGGCTGATGGGAGATTAAGAAAGGGACAAGCAATGGGACACAAAGTTTGGTTAGAGATGTAAATGAGACAAATTATCCTGAGGGTATTTAAGGTTGAAACTTAAATGACAATAATGGGAAAGATCTGTCTAGATTTCTCTTCATCAACAATGAAAACACCATATTTGGAGCCTAATATCCCAGTGTCTCACATGGAAAATGAGGAAGTAGAAACTGCCCTACAGAAAACAAAGATTGCTCCCAAGCACTTGTCAAAACCACTCAAAATTCTTTGAAAAAAAAAGAACTACAGATGGGGTCTTTATTGAATTGATAGCATTTTGAGGTCAATGATGGACTAATTCTCAAATTATTTGAAGGAGGAAAAATATCCCACATGCTTTGAGGAAGAATGAATTTTAAAAAGGCAAAGAAGAAAATACCAATCCATTTGTCTACATTACATGTAAGAACAATGATGTCACCAATAGGAAAGTCGATCTCAGAAATTAAAAGTAGCAAACATTAACTTTATATCAAAAATCCGACACAGTTTATGTGCACTATAAATTCATTTAATTTAGAATGACCAGTCAATATTTCCAAAAGAAGCCAAATATAATATATGGCTAGGTTTAAATTATATCACTGAAATAGGAAGACATTAATATCAGTCATATTTACTTGTAATTGCTGAACTGAAAAAAAAAGAGTCTTGGATGAAAAGACCACATTTATCTCAGTGACAGAAAGCTGGTTAAATAGAAAGACCTGAGAATTTAATGAAATTCAATCATATAATTTTCATGTCCAGAAAACATGTTTCTGAAAGAGACTCAATTATCACATTAGAATTTCACTATCCACATTCATTCCCTCAATTAAATAACAAATTTATTTAATATCATGAAGACTTTATCAGTGAGTCAACATATATTAATGAGGAGGACAAAGGATTCCAATCTGAATTTTAACTTCATAAAAAACATATTCCCCTCAGGCAACTGGTACAGTGGGATAATGTTGTTTTTTTTTTCAATAAATTTCCTCAATGAAGAAGAAATCCATTGGCAGCCTATATACCTGCATGATATTATTGCTGGTGGTTTGTTTTTCCACTTCTCTTAACTCTTCACTTTTTATAACAAGACAATGAGCAACTTGTCTTTTGAGAGTCCCATTGACTAATAGGAATGAAAAGTCTCAAAAAAGTATAGCATATTTATATCAGAAGATTTCATCTTTTTTATAATATAAGGAAATAGTTTACAACATGATCATGACTCATGTGGAATATAGGTTATTGAATCTTTTCAAGCATACAAAGTCAGCAAATATGATATATATGATATATACATATATATATATGATATATGCATATTCATATGGAGTTGCAAACATGCATGTGCATACATACAGCCTCTCAGACTTCTCCAAAACATAAATTATGCATCAAAGATAAAGCAACATCAGCTACCTCCATGTTATAGGTCACAAAGATTCCCAAAGTGGGTGATACCACCCCTTGGTGGGCACTGGGATGATCCGGGGAGCAGTAGTAGTTTGAAATGATGCAAATTTAAAAACAAAACAAAAAAAAAACACTAAAGTGTTAAAGAAAGTAGATTTCCAGGGGACCAATGAGTATTTTTTTTTAAAGAAAGCAGTATGACAAATAAATTTGGGATCCTCTGATAATATATATATATATATATATATATATATATATATATATATATATATATATATATATATATATATATATATATATAATCCAAAAGAAGGTTGAAGAAAAATCCCCCCAAACTGATGAACAGATGTTCACTGTCCCTGGGCTCATCGAGCAGCCCTTCCTCACCTCCCATACTATTGGCAGCAAGGCTGCACTTCTATACTCAAGGACATGATACAGGCTTATATCAATCCTCACCCACGTACCACATCCCCTCCTCTTTCCCATGTTTTAGAGGGCCAATCTCCAGCTTGGCCACAGCCCTTTGGGAGCAAAAGTGTGGCAGAGACTGCAATGCAGGAGCAGCAGAGCAAAAAAAAATAGGTTCTGAACTGTTTGTGGTGGGCCAGAGAACTGAGGAGCTAAAGAGTGGGACACGTCACTAGGATGCAACACTGTGCAGCACTCCTCCAAGCCTAAGGGAAAGAGCACAACATCCAGCTGACACTAGTTCTGATCATAAAAGTCTCCCAAAAGACAAGTCAATTGGGGCAGAGACCTAGGCTGGTGACTTGTGAAGTGGCTATTGTGGGAAGAGGCTGAGATACTTTGCGATCATGCCACCCAAGGAAGCCACAATCAGAAGGCAGGGAGTCAGGAAGTGAGTAATAAATAAGGCAGGGGACAGGGAGACTGAAGATAGCAATGATTTCAGGGAGAAAACTCAAAGACCTTGAACATAAACAGATAAATTGATAGGAAAAACAGTAACAGAAGAAAATACAGCCTCCAAAACTAGCAAATGAGTTCAAGCATCAATGAATATAGAAAAATTAAGAGAGAAAGAAAGGAAGGAAGGAAGGAAGGAAGGAAAGAGGGAAGGAAGGAGGGAGGGAGGGAGGAACAAAGAAAAAGGAAAGGAAAGGAAAGGAAAGGAAAGGAAAGGAAAGGAAAGGAAAGGAAAGGAAAGGAAAGGAAAGGAAAGGAAAGGAAAGGAAAGGAAAGGAAAGGAAAGGAAAGGAAAGGAAAGGAAAGGAAAGGAAAGGAAAGGAAAGGAAAGGAAAGGAAAGGAAAGGAAAGGAAAGGAAAGGAAAGGAAAGGAAAATGACTGAACTTTTGAAACAGAGAGAAGACCCAGTGGAATCTGAGAAGAACATGGTACCATACTGGACAAAAGACTGATGTTTGAAAATTAAAAAAAGAGTTTGAAACATTTTTGGAAAGAAAATAAGAACTTATGAGAATAATTTGCCTCTCAAACACCCAAACAGAAATGTAGGAGTGAATAAATGCATCAGGCAAGAAAAGTAATAGCAATAGAGTGACAACAGGGATACCAATAAGAAATATCTTTCTAAATGTATTCAGTTAGACAGGGTTGAAGGTGGAAATCTGGGAGAGCTATCAATGAAGAAGCGAACAGAGTTTTATGGACAGAATCCGGCAACACCCTGCCTACAAACGAATGTTTCTTTTTTGGAGGTACTTTAAAACAGGGGAGGGTACAAAAAAGGGATTAGGAAAGGAGGGGGATAAAGAGAAATGAAAGAGAAGATTGAGATCAAATTAAGGGCTAGCAATGAGGGAAAAGTGACTTCTGTAGTCTCAGAAAGAGAAGATCCTACAGGGGAAGGAGTAAGACAGGGCCAAGATCAAAAAGCAAAGGGAAAGGAAAGATTCCTTACTTTGGCAGGGTGTTCCACTGACAGTGTTTCTATGAATGAAGTGAGATGGATAGTGAAGGGAGATGAGTACTTTATGCTGGATAAGGTCTAAGGGATTTGTAGCTTGAAAAATCTGGGAGGGTTGTGGGAGAATTAGAATCTCTAGGAACAACTGGCACCTAGAGGAATGGAAGACCATGGAAACGGAGATTTCCAGGCAAATGTGGTGGTGGTGGGGAAGATCAGTGATTGGCTGAATAATCAGGGACATGGTGGTGGAAGTGGTCCTACCATGGGGCAATACTAGATAGTACAGTGGATTGAGTGCCCAGCCTGGAGTCAGGAAGACTTGAGTTCAAATCTAGTCTAGGACAATTATTATTTGTGTGACCCCAGTAAAGTCATTTAACCTGTTTGCCTCATCTTCCTTGTCTTTAAAATAGGGATAATGATAGCATCTACCTCCTAGGGTTATTGTAAGAATCAAATGAGATAATAATTGTAAAGAGCTTACATAGTGTGTATAACACGGAGAACGCACTATATAAATGTTAGGTATTATTATTGTCAGAATCATTAATTAGCATTACTTGGGAAATCAGAAACAGTGGAATAGGGGAGTCCAGTAAGGGAGACCATTACAATGGATACCTTGGAAGCTATGTAGCAACAAAGAATACAGACAGAGAGACAGAGAGAGACAGAGACAGAGAATAATCATAAGAATCATGAATCAGAAAATGAGGGTCTAAAGTAAACAGAAAGAGAAGATGGGTAATAAAGTGAATGAAAAACATTCTTTTTGGAAAGGGGCACCAAAATGAAATTCCAAAACTAAGAAATTTGACAAGCTGAAGGGAAAGAGAAAGGGAATATCAAATGAGGGGATGTGGGTGAGGGGAAAAGATTCAATGGGAATAGGCCCATCTTAAAAAAAAAAGATTAAAGTAACTGAAGGATCATAATGCTATAATTACAGCAAAAGAAGGAATTTAAAACAGAAAGCTTCTGCATGGGCAACATTAATGCATCTAACATAAGAAAGGAAGTGGTTGGTCAAATGGGGAAAATATTATTGCTTCAGTTTCTTCAGATAACATATTCAAGAGAGTTAATAGCCATTACTTGACAGAATAATAAGTTAAAGGATATGAAAAAACATTCCCAACCACATAAAAACATCCCAAATCACTAATAAAAATGCAGATCAAAACAAACCAGAGCCTTTACCTCACACCCTGAAAATTGACAAAGAGGACAAAAAATTGGCAGCACTCAATGTTTGAGGGCTTATGAAAGGATGGGCAAATTAATACATTGCTGGTGGAGCTATGAAATGGTATAACCATTTTGGAAAGAGATTTGGATTTATGCAAATAATGTTACTAAAATGCCCATACATTTTGAACTAGAAACTTCATTGCTAAGCTTATACTCCAAGAGGTCACTGGTAATTAAAAAAAGTCTCAATATACTACAAAATATTTGTAGCAGTACTTTTATAATAGCTCAAAACTGGAAACAAAGTAGATGCTTACTGATCGGGGAATAGCTAAACAAATTGTGGTACGTGAATGTACTGGAATATTACTGTGCCATAAGAAATTGTGTGTGTGAGATGAATACATAGAAGCATGGAAGAATCTATATTAACTGATGCAGAGTGAAGTAAGCAAAGTTAAGAAAACATTAATTTAAATGAAAAGAATAACACCAAAAAAAGTAAATGTAATAAAATCATAAAGCTCATATGGTACTCAAGTGAAGAGGTATATTAAAAATATACCCAACCTACCCCTTCATGGAGATGAAGATCCACAGGTATTACACACTGTGTATGTTTTTTAAATGTATAAATAAGTTGTGATGATTATTTTTGCCTTTCTTTTTCCTTTCCAAAAAGTTCCATAGGATTGTTCTCTGGGAGGGGTCGTGGTAGGAATACATGGGATATTTTGGTGATGTAAGAAACAGATGATATAAATAAAATTGTATTTAAAAATAATAATGTAAATGATTCATTTAGTAAAGATACATTTACCTACCTTTGTATCTATTAGAAGCAAGTAAATAAACTACCTTGGTTGCTAGGCAATAGTTTTTAAAATGTTCATAAATACATATGGACTTAATAATAACCTGGAAAGACCTACATGATATGATGCTGAGTGAGGGGAGCAGAACCAGGAGAACATTGTATATAAACACAGACACATTGCTCCTGTGATGACTAACTTTGATAGACTTGGCTCTTCTCTGTAATGCAAGGTTCGCCGACAGTTCCAAAGGACTCATGATGGAAAGAGCTATCTACATGCAGAGAAAGAATTACAGAATCTGAATGCAGATTGAGGCAAACTATTTGCTCTGTCTTTTTATTTCTCTTCTTTTTTGGTTTTGTTCCTTCTTTCTCATGATTCATTCCATTGGTTATAATTCTTCTTTGCAACTTGACTATTGTGTAAATAAGTTTAATGAGAAGGTATATGTAGAATATATATGGATTCCATGCAGTCTTGGGGGAAAGGGATGAGGGGAGGGAGGGGAAGAAAATTTGGAACTCAAAAATTTGTGGAACCGAGTGATATAAACTAAAAATAACTTTTTAAAAATGTTCATAAAGGATTTTCTGTATATATTGTAAAGCACTTCATGCTATCTGAAATTAAATATCTACCTTCTGTTATCAAAACAATTATTAATACTGACACTATTCTTTTTTCATACTTTACATTTTCATTTATACAAATATCATCATGCTGAACATTGATAATTATAAAGCTATTATTCAAGACACCATATTTATGGCATTTGGGTATGGCATCTCAAGAGAATGATATAAGAAATATTTATCAAACCTGTTTTTAGGGACAGTAAGGAGGGGCTATCAAACATGCTAAAGAGGTTACGATAACTCTATGAAAGTTTAGTCATGATTTATCTTAGTTTCTTTACCTTATATTTTTTTTTATCTCTTATATTTTGCATAAGCACTGACTTTGCATTAGGAGGCCTCTTCTGTATGATCAAAATGTCAGTTTGGTAATACCTATCAAACCAATTTGGTAATAGTTAAAAAATAGAAAAGTAGATCAGTGAATAAATGTAGTTAAAAAGATCCAAAAATGGTCAACAGTAGTATAATGTTTCATAAACGCTAACACACAAACTGTCATGGGAAAAAATCCCATTTTCAACTAGACTTTGTTCTTTTAATTATAAGAAAGCAGTTGGGAACAAAATAGGTACAGATCACTACATTATACCATATACCACAGCAAAGTCCAAATCTGTTCCCGAATATAAAATGTCTCCTGTCACTTCATTTAAAAAAAAAGAGGAAAAGAGGATATAGCATTCAAAATTTTGGCTAAAGAAAGAATCTTTACCAAACAAGGGAAAGATAAAATATACAGTTTGTTCTACAAAAAATTATGAAGGAAGTCTCACTCATGCCCTGCAAATTCAGAAAGAAAACACAAAAATAAAGGATCAACTGACAGCTGAAAGGATGATAGATTGGATCAGGGAGACACATGTGGGGGGAGACAAACTAGCAGACTACTGCAGTAATCCAGGTATAATGAGGGACACCAAGGTCATTGTAGTGTTAGAGGAGGGGAGACATATATCAGAGATGTTATAAAAGAAACAAAAGACTTGAGAACAAATTGGATATGGGAAGTGAGAAAAATTGAAGAGTTGAGTTTGACACCCAGATTGCAAGCCTGGGTAACTGAGACAATGTTGGTACCCTCAACAGAGACAAGGAAGTTGGAAATAGAGGTAGGTTTGGGGGAGGGCAGGGCAAAATAATAAGATTAGTTTTGGACACACAGAATTTAAGATATCTATGAGATATCCAGTTCTAGATGGCTAATAGGCAGTTGGATGTATGAAATGACATTGGGAGAAAGATTACAGCTGGACAAGTATATCTGAGATTTATCACATGTAGATGATATTTGAAACCATAGGAGTCATTGTGATCTTTAAGTGAAATAGAATAGAAGGAGAAGAGAAGAGAGGCCAGGATAGAGCCTTATGAGATTCCAAAGGTTAGCAGGCATATCCCAGATAATAATCTGGCAAAGCAGACAGAGAAGAAGAGTTCAGACAGAGAGGAGAACCAAGAGTGATTAACGTCACCAAAACCTAGAAAGAAAAGATTATCAAGGAAAAGAGGATAATAGAATAATAGTGTCTATCACCACAGAGAGGTCAAGATCACTGTAAGGAAAACCAGGGAACAACATACTCAATGATCAAAATAACGTAAAAGAATACAAGATTTAAAGACATTGGTATTTAGATCCATGAAATAACCAGTCTCAAATCCAAAGGACTTCTTATAAATGTACTTCTTTTGGTAGAGATGTGAGGAGTGAAGCATAAAATGGCAGACATTGTCAATGTGTCATTTTGTTTTTGTTTAACTTTACTACTTTCTTATAAATGAGGGTTTATTGGGTAGGAGGACAAATTTCAAAAAAAAATTACAAAGACATTAAAAATCTATAAAACGTTAAAGAAAGCAAGATTCCCAGAATTAAAAAGTAGGTGGGGAGGGGTGGGGCAGAGCCAAGATGGCAGCTGGAAAGCAGAGACTGCCTAAAGCTCTCCCCCAGGACCCTCCAAACACCTATGAAAATGGCTCTAACAAATTCTAGAAATGCAGAACCCACAGAATACCAGAGGGAAGCAGGGCTCCAGCCCAGGAGAGCCTAGATGGTAGCTGGATAAGGTCTATCACATGGAGCTGGGATCAGAGTGGAGCAGAGCCCAGCATGGGCTGTGCCTGGACCAACCAGACCAGGAGGTGGGCGGAACAGGCCCTAGTGCCCTGAATCGGTGAGCTGTGGCAGTTACCAGACTTCTCAATGCACAAACACCAAAGACAACAGAGAAGATTAGTGGGGAAAAAAGCTGCAGGGACAGAGTGAAAGGAGTTCATTGTTCAGCCACCACCCTGGAGGCAGAGGAGGTGGTGCAGTTACAGAACTACAGCTGCAGTTGCTTCTGGCCCCAGGCCCACATGGTGGGAGGAATTAAGTGGCAGACCAGAGCAGGGGTGCAGAGCCTGCTCAGATCTAAGTTGTGGCCCAGGTTGGTGGTTCTTGGGGGAGGAGGAACCTGCTGCTGTGGCAGAGATTCCTGTGTAGAAATAGTTCTGAAAACAACAGCACAGCCCCTCAAGCTTGGGACGAAGTGCTCTATACTCTACAAGCAGTCATACCCCAACAAAAAACTCAAGGGTCAAGTGGTTGGCTGCGAACATGGCCAGGCAGTGAAAATGGACTCAGATTCAGACTCAGACTTTGGAATCTTCCTTTGGTGACAAAAAAAGACCAAATCATACAGCCAGAAGAAGTCAACAAAGTCAAAGAGCCTACATCAAAAGCCTCCAAATAAAACAGGAACTGGTCTCAGGACGTGGAAGAGCTCAAAAAGAATTTGGAAAAGCAAATTAGAGAAGCAGAGGAACAATTGGGAAGAGAAATGAGAGCAATGCAAGAAAACCATGAAAAACAAGTCAATGACTTGCTAAAGGAGACCCAAAAATACTGAAGAAAATAACACCTTAAAAATAGACTAACTCAAATGGCAAAAGAGCTCCAAAAAACCAATGAGGAGAAGAATGCCTTGAAAGGCAGAATTAGCCAAATGGAAAATGAGGTCCAACAGACCACTGAAGAAAATACTAGCTTAAAAATGAGATTGGAGCAAGTGGAAGCTAGTGACTTTATGAGAAATCAAGATATTATAAAACAGAAACAAAGTAATGAAAAAATGGAAGACAATGTGAAATATCTCATTGGAAAAACTACTGACCTGGAGAATAGATCCAGGAGAGATAATTTAAAAATTATTGGACTACCTGAAAGCCATGATCAAAAAAGAGCCTAGATATCATCTTTCAAGAAATTATCAAGAACTGCCCTGATATTCTAGAGCCAGAGGGTAAAATAGAAATTGAAAGAATCCACCAATCACCTCCTGACAAAGATCCCCCCCCCAAAAAAACCTCCTAGGAACATTGTTGCCAAATTCCAGAGCTCCCAGATCAAGGAGAAAATACTGCAAGCAGCCAGAAAGAAACAATTTGAGTATTGCAGAAATACAATCAGAATAATACAAGATCTAGCAGCTTCTACATTAAGGGATTGAAGGGCTTCGAATATGATATTCTGGAGGTCAATGGAGCTAGGATTAAAACTAAGAATCACCTACCCAGCAAAACTGAGTATAATGCTCCAAGGGAAAATAAGGCTTTTCAATAAAATAGAGTACTTTCAAGCTTTCTCAATTAGAAGACCAGAGCTGAATAGAAAATTTGACTTTCAAACACAAGAATGAAGAGAAGCATGAAAAGGTAAACAAGAAAGAGAAATCAAAATGGACTTACTAAAGTTAAACTGTTTTGTCTATATTCCTACATGGAAAGATCATATGTATAATTCATGAGACCTCAGTATTAGGCTAGCTGAAGGGAATATACATATATATGTACATATATATATGTACATATATATATATATATATATATATATATATATATATATATATATATATATATATATATATATATATATATATATGGAAAGAGAGAGGGGTGGGGCACAGGATGAGTTGAATTTGAAGGGATAGTATCTAAAAAAATAAAATCATGAGAGAGGAATATACTGAGAGAGGGAGAAAGGGAATGGGGTAAATTATTTCACATAAAAGTGGCAAGAAAAAGCAATTCTGTAGAAAGGGAAGAGGGGGCAGGTGAGGGGGAATGAGTGAATCTTGCTCTCATCAAATATGACCTGAGGAGGGAATAACATACACACTCAATTGGGTATCTTACCCCCACAGGAAATAAGGATGAAGGAGATAAAAAAGGGCGGATGATAGAAGGGAGGGCAGATAGGGGGAGGAGGTAATCAAAACCAACACTTTCGAAAAGGGACAGGGTCAAGAGAGAAAACAGAACAAAGGGGGATAGGATAGGAAGGAGCAAAACATAGTTAGTCTTTCACAACATGAGTATTGTGGTTTTACATAATGATACACATGTGGCCTATTTTGAATTGCTTGCCTTCTTAGGGAGGGTGGGTGGGGAAGGGAAGAGAGGAGAGAATTTGGAATTCAAAATTTTAAAAGCAGATGTTCAAAAAAAAGTTTTTGCATGCAACTGGGAAATAAGATATACAGGCAATGGGGCATAGAAATCTTTCTTGCCCTACAAGAAAGTAAGGGAAAAGGGGATGGAGGGGAGTGGGATGACAGAAGGGAGGGCTGACTGGGGAATGGGGCAATCAGAATGTATACCATCTTGGAGTGTGGGGGAGGGTAGAAATGGGGAGAAAATTTGTAATTCAAACTCTTGTGAAAATCGATGCTGAAAACTAAAAATATTAAGTAATTTTTTTTAAATGTAAGTGAATTTTTGGGGGGTGGGGTGGGTTTTTTACAGCTTTACATTTACTTTAGACCAGGGATGGGGAGCCATCAGTCTTGAAGCCACATGTGGCCTTCTAGGTCCTCAAGTGAAGCCCTTTGAATCCAAACTTCACAGAACAAATCCCATTAAAGAAAGAATTTGTTCTGTAAAACTTGGATTCAGTCAAAAGGCCATGCCCAAGGACCTAGAAGGTCCTCACCCCTACTTTAGACCCTAAACTTGGGACCACACCAGCACACTGATACAGTGCCTTTATGTTTCCAAAAGGAGCTTTCTTCCTAACAACTCAATTAAGTGGGTGTTCAAATGTTATTATTTCTAATTTGTTAATAAGGGAACTGAAACTCAGAGGGTTCATATGACTTCCTTGGGTCATCCACTAATCAATGAATGATACAGGTATGTAGGTAATCCAGGTTATCTGATGTCAACTTGAGTGTCTTTTCTACTATACCACACTTCTTCTTATAGTGAATTATCTAAGTTATCATATAGGCAGTCTAGCACTTAAGAGTTTGATATCCATTTCACTAGAGTGCTTTGTGAAATCAGAATACTCTCTATGTCTAGGTAGACAAATTAATCATTATAAAGCACACTTACATAGAACTGTTTTGTCCAACCTAAAACATGTCTTCTCTTAGCTATCTCCTACTTCAACCACTGGACAAGATAGGTTTTCTTTCTCCCCGGTCTTTAATGAAAAGTCTGCTCTGACAGAGCAGGGTCTCCAGGGACAATTCTCAGGCCATCGAAATGTAGCTCATTCTACAGTCTAATACTTTTAATTGGATGTTCCCTCCTCTGTTTATATTCTCCACAATTTTTGAATTAATAATATATCTTCCTAGGGTCTGGCACTTCTAAAAGTGGCTTTTGTCTTCCAGCTCCTGTCATTTCTTCATTTTTTTTCTTACTTTCTGTTCTTTCTGTTTCTTCTTTCTCTCTCTGTCTCTGTCTCTCTGTCTCTGTCTCTCTTTGTCTCACATACACACACATACACATACACAGACACACACACACACACATAACCTTATTTTACTCTCCTGTCTCAGGAATACATGGACCTTAAATTGAGTCCTACTTAAGTACCCCAGTTTTGGCCACTCAGGGACAATTAGGCAAAGTTTTGTTTTTGTTTTTTAATGCAACCCTAGAACTCTTAGACCAGTGCCCAACAGCACTGTCATTGAAATACCAAATATGGCGTATTGCCAGTTTCTGTCCTCACTATTTTGGTGGTTTTTATCAACTGTGCCATCTTGCATACTATTTGGATAAAGTGGAGCATATAAACAATCTTATCTAATCTTATGATGTCTTCCCACCTGCTCCACTCCTTTCTCTGGGACTCTGATGAACTTTTGCTGTAGAATGGTAGTAATTGTTACAGATGAGACAGTCAAAGATTGACAAGAGTTGACTAATATACTGAGAAAGTTTGAACTGCTGAGTTTCTGTGGTGTTCATCTTTTCACTGTCTGCTATGGAGACTTGCTCAAAGCCCGCTAATCCCCAACTCAACTGTGGAACCCTTTCTACTAGCCTCCTTCTGTCCTGCTGAGTTAGAAGAAACAGGAGAAACCCTCTCTACTTCTAGCAAAATCTAGTTAGAACTTAGGTACTTCCTAACTGTACTCCTTTATATTCTTATGTACATCTCTGTGCCTAATAAATTTAAAATCTGGCAGCCACCTACATCCTTGTTTGTATGTCTAATGCCTATAAATAGAGCTTTGGGATTTGGTCTTTGACTTTTTAAAGAAACTAGAGACACTATTCCCACATTCAGTAGGAGCCAAGATGTAAAGGAAGAGGTAGACATGAAATATGTTTGGATTTCCTATACACATGAGAAATGTCTACTATGATGATTGCTCCATGAATAATGCATAGCAACCCACAAGTAGGAGACTATATCAATACACACTGTACTTTATACCCCAAGACCTAACAGAGATAAGCCCTTAAGGCAAAAAAAAGAGCCCAGAAAGCATGAACTTCATCTTGGTTTATGCTTGGAGGAATGGGGATGATCACATGGCGGGCCATTGTAATATTACTCTCCAGGAACCTCAAGAAACAAGTCCCATTTCTACATAGGCCAATGTAAGTTAACATAGCAACTCATGAAGGCTATGGGCCACTGTGAAAGGTTTGCGATCTGCCCCAATGGAGCTGCTAGAAACATGGAGGAATTTCAGATCTTTGAAAGTCAATGAGATGCTAAGTGATATCAGGGTTAAAAACACAGAGTCCTGATCCTCAAGAGTCTTTCAAAAATGATTTGTCTTTAGATTGTGAAATAAAATCAGTTAAACATTTCCAGTGTCCTGAAAAAGAACATTTTGGAGATCTGAAGGCATTTTTATTGCAACTTTACCTTCACCTACTTAACTAATACTTCACATACTTCAGCACATTAATAGGTTGATGTAGCATCTTTTATGCCAACATCCTTTGTAATGAAAATATAGTAATAGAAATATCAAACATAAAGGAAATCCAATCCTAAGTAAATTATGTTTTTAAAAACAAGTTTCTAAGTGATATATGTGACTGTTCAAATATTAAAGAAATTCTAATACCTATAAAGAACTAATTCTTGTCTCCCTCCTTCCCCCCACCCTTTTTTCCATTGGAATGATTAATTATCTCTGTTAGAAATTGAATAGTTTTTCTAATAGAGAAGATAGCAAACAGCAGGGAAATGTGTGAATACGTTAAACTGAACCTCTTTAAATTGAGTAGAGGGTCCCAGCCTCGTTCATTTTTTTTAATTAAAGCTCAAGCAGGAGATTGCTTTTAACTAAGAAGATAATGTCAGTGCTGTATCATGCATTCCAAGCTCACCACAGGTGCAAAAGAGAAGTCGATAGACACAAGATGGAGATCATTCCCTCAAATGAATTAAACAAACTGCTTCTTTCACATTTTCAAGGTTTCCTGTAATCAATTAAAACACAGTATACTTGAAAGCCAAGATAAAGGGTTGGGGAAAAGTTTAGTTTTAGAGAAAAGCATCCAAATAATTCTACTTAGAGGAATTGTGTCTGAAATTTGGTAAAAACCTTTTTTTCAGTTAATAACATTCTATGGTTTTGAACAGAAGTTTTATCATTCTTAAAATGGAACTTTTTTTGGTCTTCTCTTTCAGAACAGGAAAAACAAAAACCATACATCAATATATCATCTGTCAAAAAGCACTTATGGAGGGCTTATGATGTGGCACTCATTGTTTTAAACCCCGAATATGGGCGTTAAGCTGGCATATTACTACTCTTGAAGAAGTACACAATCTAAAGAGATGTGTTAAATGGAGAAATAAAGGTATTTAGTTTTGTTTTTTTTCTTTACCTAGATAAGACTTTTCTTTTAAAATTTAGGTTTGCCTCACCTAGAATCTATTAAATAGACTAGGATGACAAGAATTTGCATGAGCTCCTTGTGAAGCTGGAAACTCAGAAGAAAACTCTTTTGTCATATGCAGCAGAGCACTTGGAGTCAGGCAGAAATGAGTCTAATCCCAGCCTCAGAGGCTTAATTAAGTCACTCAACTTCTTTGGGACTCAGTTTCTTCATCAGTAAAATGGGGATAAAAATAGCCCCTATCACAAAGGTTATTGTGAGAGTCATATGAGATAACATGTAAAGTGTCCTGCGAACCTTGAAGTGCTGCATAAACAGTATTTCTTTTAAATTCAGTTTCAAAAGGAATAAATTAAGTAAAGAGGCAAAATTGAAGATTAAATTCAAAAATGTATTTTTTCTGTAATGGGGAAAACACATTTGTTGCTAATTAATGCTTAACAGGTCATTATGTAGTTTAGTCACTAACCTGTTAGAGTTCAAGTTAATTTTTTAAAAAAAAATACATGTTACTATATTATTATGAATAAGGAAAGACTCAAAGACCATGGCACCAACTAGGTGACTTCAAATGCTCCTGATATGCATTCTGTAACTAATACATAGAGGCTTACTCTTTTGGCCAGCAACCCTGAGGGTCTTCCCCTCCCAGTTTGATTTTTTTTATTAAAGGGGCCATCCTTTGACTTACTTCTTAAAGAGCCGTATTCAGGGAATGGGCATTGCCTTACTCAAAGTGAGAACTCAAAAAGACTTTAGCTTAAAAAGGCCAAGGTGTCCCACCGTCTCCTGGGCCTTCTCCAGTCTGACCATTGGATCCAGATGGCTCTGGGAGAGAAAGTGAGGCTGCTGACTTTGCACAGTTCTCCCTCACCCAAACCCAATTCAGCAAGTCACATCATCACCTCACTGATGTCACAGTCCTCTTCAAGAATGAAGGAGAAGCCACAAACCATACACAAGAGGCTCACCAAAATTTTCATTAATGAAAAACCCATAAAGACTTTTTAAAATTTTATACATTAGATAGAGTGATTGGAATTTGCACAGTTTAAACAACTCTCTCTTCAAATACTGGGGCAACTAGGTGGTACAGTGGATATAGCATGAGGCCAGGTGTCAGGATGACTCATCTTTGTGAGTTCAAATCCGGTCTCTGATATTTACTAGCCGTGTGACCCTGGACAACTCACTTAATCCTGTTTGCCTCTGTTCCTCATCTGTAAAATGGGCTAGGGAAAGAATGGAAAATGACTCCAGTATCTTTGCCAAGAAAACCTCAAATGAGTCACAAAGGGTCAGACATGACTAAATAACAACTTTTTGAATATTAGAAACCATAGATAAGAGATAATTTAGATTTTAATAACAAAATGCATGAAAGAAATTCTATTGGGTACAGCTAGGTGGTGCAGTGAGTAGAGCACCAGCCCTGGAATCAGGAGGACGTGAGTTCAAATCCAACTACAGACACTTGACACATTTACTAGCTGTCTGACCTTGGGCAAGTCACTTAACCCCAATTGCCCTGCCTTCACCCCTCCCCACCAAAGAAAACAAAAAAAAAAGAAATTCTTTTGCCTATCATTTGACTTCACCTACTTTTAAATTTCAAGTTAACTAACTTGCATAGAAATCTAAAACAAAAAATTTGGATCACTGGGAAGAGTTAGACACTTGAGAGAATCAGTATAATAATACAGGCAAGATACAGCTTACTGCTTCAAAGTCGATCAATCATCTTGCTCTTACAATCAGGGCCTCTTTTAAATATTTAACCTGTTTTTCCCCCTTTATTGCCTTGCCTATGACACACAAAACTTTTGAGGCTTTGGGATAGGTCCTTAAACTTTAAGCACCTCAGGCATTTCTCTAAGACTAGGAGTTCCAGAAAAGAGGTTGACCAGCACTGGTAGAGGGACTTTCCTCATTTGGGAATTTGCTAAATCAATGAAATCACAGCTTCAGGCCCTATCTTCCTTTCCCCTTTTACTAATCTCAGTACGATATCTTAGGTTATAACTTGTAGAATGCAAATGTAAACACATGTATGTATATATATGTATATATATGCATACGTATATGTTCATAAATTTTTCAGGCTGTTAAAAAATCATTAAATGGAACATTTGTTTGTTTGGTTTTTTTTTTAAGTTTAAGCCTTGTAAACTGAAGATATTTTGAGTATGGTACCAAAATAAGATTCAATGCTGCTGTATTCATACTTTTAACAAAACGGTTATTTGGCCTTTTGGTATAAAACCAGGTAAATACTTGTATGATTCTATCACTGCCTGAGTATAGATTCAGTCATTACCTTGAAAAACAAACTCAGCAACCCACTATTACCCTGATTCCTTTTTTCTGTTCATGTTGCCACTATTCTCCCCATCCTCCAGGCTCATAGCCTCCTCTTTCCCTTGCCATCTTGTATGCAATTACTTTCAAATGTTATTATCTATCTCTATTTCCATGGCCACTATTCTGGTTCAGGTCCTTATTACCTCCTTCCTACACTACTGTAAAAGCTTCCACAATGAATCTCCATACCTACAGTCTATTCCCACTCTCCTCAGATCTATCCCACACACTCAGGTCAGTCATAATCCTAAAACATAGCTTTAATTACACTATTCCAGAGCTTAAAATATTTTCATTGTTCCTACTGGATAAAGGCCAAACCCTTTGGCTTGAAATTCAAGGCCCTCCACGGTTTGAACCCAAATGCTTTTTCAGGATTTAGGGGTCCCTTTCATGTTCTGTTCTTCCATTGTGTTTGTCCATTTGGCATTCCCAAAGCACCTTCCAGTTTCCTGCCACCTGTGCCTTTACTCCGGTCTTTCTCCGTGCTGCCCATGCCACGCCCACTCTATCCCTATTAGTGGAAGTCTTACTCATCCATAAGGCTCAACTCAAATATCCCTTCTATCATATTACAAATCAATCAACAGTCATTTATTAGGTACCTACTATGTGTCAGGCACTACACTAGGCACTGTAGGCCTAAGTCCAAAAAATTAAATAATGTGAATTCTCTTAGCTCTTTTTATTTCTCATGCACTTCTAAGATTCTAAATTCAATACATGCTATAATTTTGCCTAATTTTTGAGAAGAAACACAAGGACAGAGATTGTGGTGGTGGTGGTGGTGGTTTTCCTGCTTCAGTAGCCACACAGTACCTTGCATATAAAAATATTAGAAGAAAGGACACTGAATTTGGTTTGTTATTCTATTATTGCCCATGAATACCTTCACTGAAGGACATTTTCTCCACTGTTGCTTCTATGTGATGGGAATCTATATTCTAGAAGTCTTATAGTGACTAGCATGATTCATTGTGCATACAGCTCTATTTATAGTTCCCAGTTTCTTCAGTCTATTCTCATTATTTTTCCATTCTCTGTGGTCATTGCAGCACCTACTAATTTGAATCCATCTACAAATTTCATTAGACTCCTATTTACTTTTCCCTTCTAAATCATTATGAGGTTAAATAAAATTGGAGTTCAAGGACTCTTGAGGCACTTCTCTGGACAGCTAGATGCATAAATTTCCATTTTTGATTGCTCTTTGTTTTATATACTCTATGTACAACATACTAAAGCCATCAACCACCTTCTCCATAGGGTCTCTTCTTCCTCCTTCTATCCTTCAATGTAGATACTCTCCAAGACACCGTCCCCAGGTCTCTTCTCTTTCTGCTTTCTCTGGTTTACATGTGAATGTTTCCCAAATCTCTTTCCAGTCCTAACCTCTCTCATACACACCAGACTTATATTTCCAGTTTCCTACTAAATATCTCACCTGGAAGTCCTAGCAACATCTCAAATTCAACACATTCAAATTTCAATCAATTGCAAAATCTTTAAGCAAGGCTTAAAATCTTGGCATTATCTTCTGACTCTTTCCTCTTCCTTATATATCTTATGCATATGTCTATGTATAAATACAGTGGTCAAATCTGGGTAGAAACACTGGCCCTAGAAAGAGTTTGAGATTTCATCTGCAATCTTTTCATTTTATAGATCAGAACACTGAGGCACAGAGAAGTTAAATGACTTGCGTAATGTCACCCAGCTAGTAAATATTGGAGGCAGAATTTAGACCTATCTATATCTGCCCTGGCTTCAAGCCAGCACTCTTTCCACCAAACCATCTACCTTGTTCCTCTCTTAACCATTTGTTATAGATGCCTTTGTATTGTATTTATTACTGTAGGATTTAGCTCCTTTATTAGACTTTAATCTTTTCAAGGGATTAAGCTTTGTCTTATTTATATCAATTTCTCTCTCACTACCTAGCAGAGTGCCCTCCAAAAGGCAAATGATTAATAAACATTCCTTGGATTAGCCTGAAAAAATGAGGGAGGCTGTCAATTAATTATGTGTCATTACCTAGAACACTACCTATATAATCACTGCCTCCTCCCCTTCAATAAAAGGAAAACAAAATTCACAGCTCTAATTATCTGATTCATTGAAATAGTTTATAAAGTATTTTATGAATAAATTTAGTAAATTTGTTTGAAATATAAAGATAATAAAAATTAATTCTCAAGTCATTACAATTCTTTACAGAGATGGGAGAGAATTTTTTCCAAAAATATTTCATAAAGTATTATCCTAAAAATGTAATAGTTCCAATGAATATCATTTTAATCTTCCCTCATTGATTACCTTAATTCTACTTTAGTCACATTATTCTGGCACAATTGGCTCTGAATTTAATTGGGATGGCACCTAATATATAGATTAGTTTGGATAAAATTATCATTTTTATTATATTGTCCTGGCTTACCCATGGACAATTAATATTTCTCCAATTATTTAAATCTGATTTCATTTGTATAAAACTTTTTTTATAATTTTGTTTATATAGTTCCTGAGTTTGTTTGGTTTTTTTGGCAGGGGTACTCCCAAGCATTTTATACTATCTATAGTTTTATATATATTGGAATGATACCTCTTCAGGACAATCAGAGCTGACCAGATACTTTTTAGATAGCAGCCAAAAGTTGGTTCTAAGCTTCTTTGTGATGGAAAACTATTTTGGCAAGCTCAAAAAGATGTATTGAAAGAACTTCTATTCATCTGATAATAAGATGAAGTTTCTTTTAAATGAGTCTAAGAGACTTTCCATCCAAAATCTCCAAAGGATCTTAAGTTCTATTTAGAAATGTGTTCAAAACTTTCAGATACATCAGCCAACACCTTGTGACAACCCATCAAGAACTATAACTAAAGAGCAAAGAGCCTTTTGAAAGATATTTAGTGTAAACAACTAATTAGCATACAAATGTATTTATCTCTCAGGTCATTGGAAGTGAAGTTAATGGGGAAGGTCAATTAAGAAAGGAAAAATAGGCATATCTAAGTCATTCTGTTATAACAATAAAAATCTCAAAATGAATAGCAAAGAGCAAGCTCCAATCCAGCTAAGATGATATGGCGTCTATATATGGTTTATTCCCAACACTTTATCCTGAAAACAATTGAAGCCATGATATCCTGGATACCATATCAATAAATCAAATCAATAAACATTTATTAACTACCTACAATGTGCCAAACCCATGGTATTCACTGGAACAAAGACAAAAGCAAAATAGATCCTGCCTACCAAGAGCTTACATTATTTTCCTGGGCCAATAACATGAGTGAATATAAACATTTTTAAAATATACAAAATAAATGCAAGGTAAATGTGAGACTTGCTAGTGGTTTGATACAATTGGAAAAGGCTTCCAGTTAGAAGTGACACCTATGTTGAGCTTTGAAAAGAGGTGGGGATTCTTAAAGATGGAAATGCATTCCAGGCATGAGGGACAGACTATTCAAAGAGATAAAGTTAGTATATGGAATGTCTTCTGCACGGAAACACATATTTGACCAGTAAGACTGCTCCTTGACAAACTGAAGAATTAATTTTTATTCTCACTCATACCAAGTGAGTAATCCAAAAGGAAGAGAACTAATACAGAGCAAATCAAATATTAATTTAGGACTCTTTTGAGCCAAATGACTGAATGTTATTATCTACTCTGCAATGATAAGTACATATAGAAGGAACCATTGCAGAAAGTGAGAACTACATAATAACAATGTAACATTGTATTACTCTAGTGCCTTACTTATTCTAGGGAGAGGTATATGTAGCAAATATTAGTTTGGTCATAGATTGATTCAAGTGGTAAAATGAACTATTGGTAACATGAACTATATTATACAAGAACTTTGGAGAATAGAATATTTCCCACCACTGGCATGGTCTGGGCATTTTGACTGCATCTCCTCCAGAATTTTGCAAATAATCCATTGTGCCTATGTAGAAATCACTATCTTCTTTGTAGATTTTTCACCATTTATTTCACCAAGTCTTTTACAAAGTTGTACTAAGATTTTTCCATTACCCAAAGTACTAGACATCTTAAATATTTTGGCCAATCAATTAATTTCCTCTTGAGAAAAGTCACTTATAACAAATTCATCAACCATATTTCATTAATAAAAGAAACACATTCTTTCAATAAAAGGAAAACTCCTAGAAGAAAGGGACTTCTAATTTTCTTGTCTTTATATCCTCCTAACTACACATAGGGCTTCACAACAACATTCAACATTTATTGAGCACCTAATGTACACAAAATGATAGACCAACTGGCATATCAGATAAAGAGCTAGCCTTGAAGACAAGAAGACATGGGTTTAAATTCAACCTCTCCTACATGCTAGCAATGTGACTAGGGGCAAAGTCACTTCTCAGTGCCCTGGGCAACTAGCCAAGGAGATGCTGGCCTGCATCTTTAGAAGGAGGTTCCACTTCCACACTAATAGTACCCTACACAGATGAAATCACAGATCCAATCCAACTCACCCCCCTCCCCCACCCCCGCCCAAAGTCACTGTGCTAGAGGAACAAAAACATAAAAAGTCTACTCTGTATGAGCTTTTATTCTATTTGAAAATAGAAACATAAAATTACAAAATATACAAGGTAATGTTGGGTAGGGTCGGAGTAACAATTTTTTAGGAGTGGGGTGGGGTGGATTGGAAAGGCATTATAATATCTAAGCTATATTTTGAAGGAAGCTAAGTATTTCAAGAGGGAAAGATGAATGAGGATTGAGAAGATTATACCCATGATGGACAAACTAGATACAAAAAGATGGTTTGACTATGTGGTTGGTGTTGGAGAAATAAACACAAAAAGAAACAGTCCGAGACATCAAGAAACTCATATGTGGTAGATACTTCATAAATATGTTTTGAACTGATTTCACAGAGGCTGAAGTTAAATGTAGTTTTATTCATGAAAAACAAGACTAGTAATTGAATTAAGTCATCTTCATCCCTTAGTGTATACACCAACAGATACCCTGGGAATAGAAGTGGGGGAGTGGGCAGTCCAATATGGATCCCTTTGTGTCCCAGTGCTAGAGTAGTCTGTATATGCCATCAGGATCCAGAGTCATAAAAAAGAATACATAACTTAAAAAGAAGAGAGAACCTCTTGAGAAATCTGTCTATATTTCATAAAACTGACTTCTTTCTTTTGTACCTTTTATTATTATTTTTCCCCAATGGCATTTCAGAAATAAGGAAAAAATGTTTGATAAATCGTTCCCTCATATATTACAGAATGCTGTACTTTCATCAATTTTTTTAAATCAACAGTTTGAACACACATAAATGACAAGGATGCCCTTTTGGACTCAGAAGAAGGTATATTTCCTTTTGGGGGAATGATTTGGCAATCTCTAGCTTCAAAGAGCATCTAACCCCCCAATGTCGCCTTAAATCAAATCTGATGGCTATGTCCTTGCGGCAAGCAAATGCGCATTTTCTCCCTCTTCCTCCTGTCATCCATCTTCTTCAGTCTGGCACTCATCAAGCATCATGGCAATTCTCATTCACACAAAATAAGCTTTCAGGTGAATTTACTCTGGAATCCCAAATGATCGTGTGTACATTCCAAATCACCCTTTCACAGAGTTGTGCCCACATAGCCGCTGGCATTCTGATAAAAGTAGTTCGTCAATAAAATGCTGAGTGAAATTGCTGTTTGGAGTATGAGGAATCAGCTGACACAGGAAGAGCTGAGCAAGCATACTCCTTCTAAAAGGGAATAATTTCAAAAAAGCTAAAATGCTGGCTTGCTCTGTTTTTGTTGAAAAACAAACCCCTTTTTTCTCAGTATACTTGCTAGACTTAGGCAAGAAGTTTGGAGAGTTGTAGAATAAACTCGGTTTGTCCAAGATATAATTTGAAATCCCACCCAACCACCCCTCTGCCAATTTGAATGCAATTCTTCTTTTCAAGATTCAAATTTCTGGAACTAACAAATTTCTATCCTTTCTCTCCATAATTACAATTGTCAAGAAGTACCTTTGAAAGAAATATGTCTACTTGTCCCATTCCACTTTAAAAAAAAATTTAACTGGCACCTGCTTCCTGTCCCTTTCTTTTTGGTTATTGTTTTTCTTTTCCTTCTCACCCCAGTCCCAAGAAAAACTGTCTGCTTATTTCTAGGAGGTGTTTCTCATATGTTCGTCTCAAAACTCCTTTTCTACAAAATCACAAAAACACAGGAAGTCAAAGCATGAAAACACCTCAGAGGCAATCTGGTCCAACTCCCTCATTGTACAGACCAGAAAACTGAAAACCAGAAAGAGGAAGTGTCTTACTTAAGGTGACATAAGCTGACAAAATTTATCTATTGAATTCTATTCAACAAGTATTTATTGAGAGCCTATATACATGAAGAGCTGAGGAAGTATGGAATACTTTTTAAACAGATAAAATGCTATCTGGCTCTGTTCCTATTAAAAAAAAAAACAAATGCTATTTTCTCAGTATATTTGTTGCTACGCTGTACTAGACAGCTATTGGGAATACAGAAATAGAAACAAAAGTATCTGCCCTGAAGAACCTAACAGGTATGAAGATGGTATGGAAGCCAACCAAGTCTTCTAATGCAACTTTTTAATATACCAAGCCTTCTCATTCAACTGAGAAACACTTAAAAGTAACAGAGATTAATATGTATGCACATATACATATATATCATATTAAATTTTTTGAATGCAAGGGATTTAAATGAACACATTTTTTTCAGCCTCTTACAATTAGTCAAAATGAATTAGCCATTAGCCAAAGGAATCCACTATAACAAATCCAACAAATGGTTGTTCAAACTCTAAAAGAAGATGAATGAAGACAACAGAATATATTGCTTTTCAAGGCAAAATATTTTACATTTGGACGGCTCTGTTAGGAAGGGTCAACTAGGTGGCACAGTGGATAGCATGCTAGGCCTGGAGTCAAAAAGACACTTACTAACTGGATGGTCCTGGGCAAGTAACTTAAACCTGTTTGCCTCAGTTTCCTCATCTGTCAAATAAGCTGGAGAAGGAAATGCCAAACCACTCCACTGTCTTTGCCAAGAAAATCCCAAAAGGGGTCATGAAGAGTCAGACATGACTGAAATGACTAAACAACAACAAAAACTGTCAGGAATGTTTCAGTGATATTACGTCAAAATTGAACTCTTCACAGTTTCCATGTATTGTTCCTGGTTCTGCCCTAAAGCAAGTCTAATTCCTGCTCCATGAGACAGCATTTCAAATGCTTGAAGACAGCTATCATGTCCCTTGTGAGGCTTCTCTTCTTCCAGCTAAACATGCCATTTCTTCCTCATATGGCATGTACTCAAGGCCCCCTCAGCATCCTAGTGGCCCTCTTCTGGACACTCTCCAATCTACCAATGTCCTTCTTAAGATGAGGTGCCCAAACTTAATACAATATTCCAGATATGGGCAGGATGCAATGGGTCCCTCCCCTCCCTATTCTTAGAAGTGATGCCCCTTTTAGTGCAGACCTCACAACAGGTCTGACTCATATTGAGATGCAATTAACTAACACCTCAGCATTTTAAAGAATAACGCTATCCTTCCATCTTCTACTTAGGAAATTGATTTTTTTCTGATGAAATATAAGAATTTACATTTATCCCTACTGAATTTCATCATATTAGTTTCAGTCTAATCCTCTTAACCTGGAGTTCTTAATATTTTCTGTCTCATCAACCCCTTTGCCAGGCTACTGAAGTCTATGGACTTCTTTTCAGAATGTTTTTAAATAAATTTTAAAAATAAATACAAAGGATTACAATGAAAGCCAAATATATTGGGGAAAAAACCCTACTTTTCCCATTCATGTTTATGAACTTCCTAAAAAAATGTCCGTAGACACCTGAACCCCAGGTGAGGAACTCCTGCTCTAAACTGTCAAAATTCTTTTGAATCCTGTTATCTGCTATGTTTGCTATCCCTTGCAGATATGTACCATCTGTAAATTCGATGTGCATACCATCTGTGCCTCTATCAAAGTCATTAATAAAAATGTTAAGTAGCACTGGGCCAGGACAGATCCTTAGGGTACTCCACTGGAGACTTTTGGCTAAGTTGACACTGAACATTAACAACTGCTGTGATGCTGGTTATTTAATCAGTTTTAAATCCATCTGATTGCATATTATATTTCTCTCTCTTCTCCACAAAAAATAGTAAGAAATACTTTATCAAAAACTTTTGTAAAATCTAGGTAAAGTATATACAAAGTGTCTACCTGCTCAGTCATCTTGCCAATAAAAGAAATAAGCTTAATGTGGCATCACTTATTTTTGCAAGGAAGCTATTATGACTCTTTTTAATTCTTCTTTCTCTTTCTGGAGATTCACAAACCATGTTGTTAATGATCCATTCTAGAGTTTTCCTGGGATTTGGAGTTCAGCCCATTGGCCTCTAATGTGCTAACTCAGTTCTCTTTTTTCCCCCAAAATTGGGACATTTGTCCTTCTCTAATCTCAAGGCACCTTTCCCAGTACCTTTAAGATATCACCAAGGGTGACTCAGCTGGTTCTTTTAGGTCCCTAGGAGGAAGTTCATCTGGACCAGGAAATTCACTGAGGGCAGCTAAGTGATTTCTTTTTATTTCCTTACTTACTTATCTTGGTTATTGGCCCCCTATCCATCATCATTCTGTCAATTACAATGTAAAAGACATTCTCCTTTGTAGAAACAAAATAAGAACTAGGTTAGGTTAACTGGCACCTTTTGTTGGCAGTTATAATCCTACCCAATCTAACTAGAAGTTAGAGTTCTTAATCCTTTGATTTGCCTTTTTCCTTCTAATGTAGCTAAAAGAATCAAAGAAACATACACACACATTTTAGTTGTCCTTAGTTTCCCCCATCAGTCTCAACTTATAAGCTTCAGCATCCCTCAGACTATTTTAAAGGAATATATCATACTTATAATCATTTTCAATCAATTGATTTCAAATCAATTTACTTCTGTTTCTATACATTTCCTTTAAAATTCTAAGTTGTTCGACAAGTTTGCTTTGGACTTAGCCATTTTTTTCTCCCTATTGATTGAGCACTGCCCATACCTCCTGAAATGTACTTTCTTAGAATATTTTTGTACAGACTTAGTTAGATTTGTCCCCTTTAAACAGACTCTTTCTGTAGATGAGAACATATCCATAGTCTTCCCAGAAGCTACCAGAGCTTCCTCTCCACTGTCATGGCCTTCTCAGGATCACTTCTGGGCCATAAGATGAGGTATTGGGATAGGCCTCTGTGCAATTAAAGTTTTTCAAAAATAACAAATATTTTCTCTGATGATAAACTATGATATTATACTTAAATATCCCACTTGGCCATTGACTTAGTCTTAATGTTCCAGGATCTGATGAAATCTTTACTATGTGAGGAGGAGTTTAAAAAATGATGGTGGATTCAGCTTACAAATATATTCATAATAATAATAATGCATTATAAATAGTTATATAAAGTTCAAGAAAATACAAAAAAGTCAAAGGAAATCTGTAGCCACTGGGGCATTAGACATACAAACCAACCATAAAATATATTCTTCATCATTATCCAGTGGACCTGAAAAGACACTTGAAATTGTTCTAGAATAAACCAAGTCAAAGGAAACAACATTTTCTGGCATTCTAGAAATTTAATTTCTAATAAAAGCCCAAGAATTCTTTGATGAGAACACTGTTATGTTCCAAAAATGCTACGAACATTCTGCAGACATGGTTGCTGTCCATCACATGCTTCCTGAAAAATCAGGGTCTAATATTCTTTTTAAAATAGAAGGTATTGTTTAATTCTTTCACTTTTATAGTGTAGAAAATATGCACAAATGAGTGGTTTCACTTCACTTAGAGATCTAAGCTCATCATTTGGAGGAAAAAAAGCATGAAATGTAGTGATTTTGCCAAAGATTTTTTAGACATGCTATTAAGCATATTCTGTAACATCTAATCTTTATCTCAACAAATATTTTAATACACATACATTTCAGATCTCATATCACATTCTTGGCATGCAGTATAAACATCAGGGAAGGCTTTATTAGATGAAAATAAGTCTGTTGTAAAAGATTTCCTTGCAATTACTCCACTGCCATTATCCTGGCCATGTGCTCATGCAGCTTTTCAAATTAATATGCTTAGTTTTCTGAGTGGGTAATCAGAGCAGTAGAATTCTATGGGGAACTCAATTACCAAAGAAAATGATCCCTCAAGCATTTGAAAAATCGGAACTATATCTAATTGTGAATAGTGGATTATTATCGGTATTATGAAAGCCATTCAGAAACAAATACTTGGACAGACCCTCAAACAGTATACCACTACCATATGTACCTCCTATGGATCCATATTCAATAGCATCTCAATAACATAGAATAAAATGGTATTCCATATAGAAGAGAATTTGTCAGACATTGCAAAGGTCATATCTTGATTTTGTGTGAGGGGAGATACTGTGTTAAGTGCAGAGATTTGGAGTTTTTGAGATAACATAAAAATAGTGATTTCTTTGGTGTAGGATTTCCTTGCCAAGGGAATTCACTCTACCTTTGAGCCTGAGCAACTAACTCTTCTGCGGCTTCCCCTTCCCTCCACTCACTCAGCCAACATCCGAGTGGTCTTCTCCACTTCTAACCTGGGCTTTTGCAAGAGCCTCCTAATTGGTGTCTCTGCTGCCATCCTCCATACAACTGCTAATTTGATAGTTCTAAAGCACAGATGTGAACCTGTCAGTCTCCTATTCAAAAAAAACCCCGTAGTTCTCTCTTTGCTTCAAAGATAAAATATGAACTCTTCTTCTTGGTCCTTAAAGTCCTTCATAATTAGATTCCCAAATAGCTTTACAATCCTTTTTTCCTATTAGTTCCTTTTATTCAATCTCCAGTCAAGTCATACAGATCCACTGGCTGTTCACCATACATGATTTTCCATCTCTGGCCTCCACACCTCCGTACATGTCTGGAATGTATTCTCTCCTGATTTCTGGCTTTTTTCACTAGCTATCCCAGTCTTCCTCCCCACAAGCCTCCAGGTACTACTGCCCTCCCTCCCAAAAGGTATCTGACATTTATTTATGTTTGTATTTGGCTCAGCTCAAAGCTAGAAGCCTTTCCCAATCTTCCACGGCTGCTAATGCCTTCCCCCTAAAATCACCCTTTACCTATTTTGTATACACCTTTATGGATATATTGTCTCTCTGAACACATCTGTAAACTTCACAAGATCAAGGACTGTGCCACTTTTCTTGAGATATTATCCATGCCTATCATAGTACCTGAGACATAGTGGGCACTGGATTGATCTATGTCCATTTTGCAGAAGTGCATGCATGTGCACACACATATAACATATAAGTTTATTCAGGACAGGAACTGTTTTTCCCACCGTCTTGCACAGTACCTAATAAAGAGTAGGTGCTTAATAAATGCTTGTTGGTTGAATGAATGAATTTAGTCCTAAAGTGATTCTTGTGGTACTGAGAGACTATATAACTCACCCAGGCTTACATAAACCACTACGTGTCAGAAACAGAATTGCAAACCAAGAATTCCTGACCCTAAGGCCATTTCTCTACTATATCATTTTGCCTCTCAGTTCAAATAAAAGGCACATAATTTTATTTTTTTCTATATAGATGATTTACTATACTATCACATGTCTAACTCCACAAAATCAATTAGCCTAAATAATGGTGTTTTGTATGTGCTTTATAGGGATATTATTTTTATCCTTGTATTTTGATCGTTCTACTACAGAGAAATAATAGTTTAATTTAATAACTTTAGACAGACCCAACTACTGCCATATTTTGGATTATCTGCATATCAGTCTGAATATAGGCCATACATTTCTCCTAAGTCTGACCTAAGACTGGAGTAAAATATATATATAGTGTTATTTTTCAACATATACCTATATATTTATTCTTCTGCAAAAGATATCTTATGTTAAGGAGATGGGTTGTATTCATAAAAATATAATAGCTGTACCTACTCATTTATTTTCCCTAATTTCATCCTTTATCTGCATAGGCCTCTTTTTAAAAATCATAATAAAATCTATATTCCCAACTTCCTAAATCGATTTCAAAGATCTTATTGATGAAGTAATTAATATTTTGCTCTCCTTTTTTATTAAAAATCCCATCTCTCTGGAAGACCATGTCTCTTGTTTCTTTCTTCCAGATGACTTGAACTTTTCTTGGTGAGTGATATGGCCAGGTCTGATCAGAGAGGGGCCTGCATTGTCATATAATATTATAACCAAAATTTAGAAACATGAATAAGGACGTGACAATGCTTAAAACTGAGTCTGCTAAAGCCATAGCTGAGAAGATATATTTGAACTATTACAAAATATTTTAGACCATATGGACTCTTAGTAGAAGTAGAATTCACTCTATAAACTCTAAGTTTTATCTCTGATCTAAGTTTTTATAGGATATTATTGGAAAAGGAAATAAACATGGTTTTCTCCCCTAGGAGAATACTAGAAAGTATTTTTGAAGGTCAATTAGCTCATCTTTCTGCCTTAAGACAGAGTTATGGCTAGACTATCCCCAAAGATCAGTATAGAGGCATTTACAGTGTAGGAGATAAGTATATACAACAATACTAGGAACTGCAAAGCACATAAGGGCATAATCAATAACAATTAGGGAGCTCTAACTGACATTCTCTCTACCTTGAAAATTAAGCACTTTAATATTGACTCGAGATAATACATGGAAGTGAGTAGGAAATGATCACTGAATATTAATCTCAGGATTTTCCAAAGTACTGTATTTGGAGAATTTCAACACTGTTAGCTTTGCTAAATTCCAGCAGCATGATCCCATATACTCTATTTTTTTTTCTTTTTTGGCTGCTCAGTCCATAAATAAACTTCCAGTCAAAGGAGAGTTGGCTCCAAATTCTGGGGTTTCTCTTAGGCACTTTACCCGACAACTACACATGTGAGTTTGCTTTCCATGGAAACTCTATCCACAATGCATATCTACCACTGCTCCACAATTTATTGTCTAGTTTCCTGAATCACTAAAGGTAAGGTGATTCTCTCACAGACAAAAACCTAGTATCAACAGGGATGGGACTTGAATCCACATGTTCCTGAGTCCAAAACAAGTCCCAGACTATTCACTGCTTCCTCTCACAGCATCATACAACTTAGAGCTGACAAGAACTTAGACTTTATAGACTTCAACCCTCCCAGTTAGTAATTTAGAGAATGAAAGTTTGATCCCAGGTCCTCTGATTCCAAATTTAATTCTCTTTATTCTTCACCACTGAAGGCATGCATGTCTGTTCAAGGGCAATTTGGGCAGCTAGCTGGCACAATGGATAGAATGTTAGGCGTGGAGTCAGGAAGATCTGAAGTCAAATCCAGCATCAGATACTTACTAGCCATGTGACTGTGAGCGAATCACTAAGTCCTGTTTGCCTCAGTTTCCTCATCTGTAAAATGAGCTAGAGAAGGAAATGACAAACCACACCAGTATATTGCCAATCAAAACCCAGATAGAGTTACAAAGATTCGGACACAACTGAGACAATTAAACAATAAGAAACACCTATTCAATGGAAGTCCAAGTCCTCAAGTCATTCCCATTTTGCTGTAACTTAAAAAATAGTCCAGTCATAGAATTACCAAATATAGGTCATGCATAATACATATATAAGCACTCCATGTGAGATAGTGTGGTTGGTCCTTGGGAGGGGATCTGTTAATCATTCTTAATGTACTTCCTGCCATTTAATCCACAAAGAAGTGATGGCATCAGCCCCTGACCAGTGGTGGATATGTGAATGGTGAATTAATCAAATGCCAGTGCATAAAAAGAGATATTTGTCATCTTCATATTTGAAAATATTCTTGTTTGGGGTATATTCAAATTTCATCACTGAACTATTTGTCTTGCTCACCCCTACAAGGAATATACTACTCCACTGAAGTAAATAAAACGATTTCCATTTTGGAAGGATAAAGCTAAGAGAAATGGGAGACTGATAACCATAAAAATGAACACTAAATCCTTCAGGAACAAGTTAATGTATTGTTTGATAATTGTAATAGGAATGCTTTAAATGTAAAATCTACCACTAGTATCCATAGCTTGTATTGTCAGTGGCACTTACATATATGCACATAGACACATATGTGTGTATCTACATATATGTATATATACACACATGTGTACATATGTACACATACATACACATGTATACATGCATATTTCTTGTTTAGTTAGATCTTTAAGGAAATACACAGGAAATTATAGGCAATAAAGCACCAGCTGCTTCTTTGTTTCTAAGTTTATCATAGACTTTAATAGCAAATATTTTCTGTAATTTATAACTCCTATATAATAAAGCTTTATAAATAGCTACTTAGAAGAGGCAGTAAACAAAACACCACATTACCCAAATTGGGTTAAAATGCAATCTGGTTACAGATATGTGAGCTGTAGATTATCACTAAACCAAAAGTACATACTCCTCTGAATTGCTATTGCCAATTGAACATAGATGAATCTAGGGAGAATGTTTCCATGAGCGACCAACTTCATTGTTCTTTGACTGTGACTCTATGTTACAATACAAGGAACCCAGAAATTAAAGGTGAGTCCTCTTCATTTCTTGACAACTGATAACTTCTAGATCACTTAGGAAGAAAAGAAATAATGTTCCCAATTAGTGAGCAGATACATCATTTTTGGACTAGTAATAATGTCTTCAGGAGAGTTTCTTTGCTATGAAATTGGTAGAATTAAATTGAGTATAAAAGTCACACAAGATTTTGAGGCACTTAAAATTAAGATGACTGTGGCATTCATAAAAGGATTCTGAGTTACCTACAAGCCAGAGGAAATACCTGGTTCATGAAACATACCAAATAAGAAACAGTAAAAACAAATAAGCGAAAAATGCTAGTTTGCTAAAATTTTTTTACATCACTTTTTTAACCATCTCATACTTCTGTTAAGGTCATCTGACAACTTTATTTGGCTTTTTTTCTGAACTATAATAAATACTAGAGGTTAAAAATGGAGTTGAAGTCCTCTTTTTAGTCTAACATAAGCATGAAGCTTTATTGAAATGTTCATCGTAGGTGGGTAATTTAAGCAGACATATATCTTTCTTTTTAACAGATATTTGGTAAATTATCTCCAAGATAATTTTAACATATTTCAGCTTCAGTGTTCCTTATTTTGTAAAAAAAAAATTCTCCTAGGGAAGACAAAACATGCCAGCACATAGGTAACTGGTATACAATTTCCTAATTTCCCCAAGTTCTTACTACTATCCCCAATCCTGGCCAGAACTATTTTGTATAAATCCTGTATTTACTAATCTCTGAATGTGTTTTAACCCCTAAATAGACTGGGCTCCTTTAAAGCAAGAGTTCTCTCACTTTTGTATCTGTATCCCTACTGTCTCACACACAATGCCTGACACATGGGCAATAGAATCTGGTTATATAGGAATGCTACATGGTTTTTTAATTCCACCATCTACTCCAGATGGTGAGCTGCATACTGACCATTACTGGTCCCCTAGATTACAGTTCCAGAAAACTAAAAGCATGCCATAGATCTGCTTTGATCCAAGATTGGCTCTGGCGTCCATAAGACTCTTGAGCAGTAATACTCCCCCTAAGAGCTATCCCCACTCCTCCTGTTTTCTCTACATTTGTTCATAGCACCACTATTTTCCCTCACGGTCTGATGGTTGCAGTGCCAGAGCCCTCAGGGGTGAGGGTGAAGAGTATTCAGAAAATTAATGGTGTGTCTACTACTGTGGCCAATAACAGCTTCAATTTCTATAGCACTTAAAGTTTATAAAGCCTGTTGTTATCAACAAATTTGTGAATGTACAAGTACTACATTCTCTATTTTTAAGATATGAAAACTGAAACCAGAAAGAATGAATGCCTTCCCCAGGATCTATAATAAAAATGTATCATACACTAGATTCAAACCTAGGCAACATTTCAGTCTAAGTCCTGTTCAATGCCACTATGAGCAAGAGATTTTGCTGCCTGCAAAAGGTGATGAATCATGTAGAATCCTTGCTGTAGAGGTTACATTCCAGCAGAGGATATCTGATTGGTGCATCCCTTTCTTCCCAAAATAATTAAATATTACATTATAGATAAATACTAGAATATTTCCTCTTAGAATAAAAGAGCAAAGGAGAGGTATGAAGGCCTATGAAAGATCGTTTCCCAGTAAATGAACAAAGGAAGACTCACACAATCATGTTGACTGGAGTTACTTTAACTAACCACATGAACCTCTTACTGTCATTCAACAATCCTTTTCTTCTTCCCTGATTGACTCCCTATGACACCCCACAATGTATGGCACAAAGCTTTTCTTCCCTTCTCTAACCACCTATGTCATTTTCTTGGCTCTCCCTCTTAATCAAGGACCTAGTCTCATTTTCTAGTGAAAACTGAGATTATCCATCATGTGCTTCCTCCCCTGCCCAATTCTGCTCCTCAAAAGTGCCTGGGACATCTTTGTCATCTGTTGCCTCCATTGCACCAGTTTTGAAAGAAAAGGTAGTTCTTCTCCTTGTCCCTCTATTTGTGCCCTGGATCTTATCCCTTCTGGGCTCCTCAAAGAGTCAGAGCCTTTGGTTATGCTTCTATTTTAGTTCCTCAGTTTCTCTTTATTCACTGACTCCATCCTTGATGACTACAAGCATGTCTCAATCCCCCAAGCTTAAGGAATCTTCACTTGGTTTCACCAACCCTTCAAACTGTCACCCTGTATATTGCTCCCCCCTTTCACTGTAAACTCATAGAACAAGTAGTCTATAGTCATAGCCTCTGCTCGAGCACCTCTCCCTATATTCTCAAGCCCTTAAAATTTGGTTTCTGATGACACCACTTAACTAAAAACATTGTCTCCAAGATACCAATAATCTCTTCACTGTTGAATCCAATGACCTTTATTTTATCATTTCTCATTGTTCGTGATCTCTTTGCAGCATTTGACAAGGTTAACCATTCTGCCTTGCTTCTTAATCTTCTCTAAATTTCAAGACACTGCTTTGCTCTGCTCCTCTTCTTACCTCCCTAACCATTCCTACTTGGTGTCCTTTTCAACATCACCATCCGTATTCTAGACCCAGTGTTCTATCCTATATCCATTACCTCTAAATGGGCCTCTCCACCTCCAGCCTCTCCCCTCTCCAATTCATCCTCTATCTAACTACCAAATTGATCTTCCTAAAATATAGATCTGACCTTGGAATTCCCCTGCTCAAGAAGCTTCAGAAGTTCCCTGTCACCTCTAGCAAAATTATCAAGCTCTTCCTTGCAATGCAGTTCTGAACTTATTCAGGTCCTCTTCTCTTCTTTCTCTTGGCCCAAGATGTTCCAGATTCTTCCCACAGTCATGGGATCACAGGGTCAGGACAGGCGGAATGTCTCATATGGTGTTTCAGCACCAAAGGGCAGATAACCATTTAAGTATCTCTATTGGTCTGGAGGAGATGCTAAGTCCCCAGTGGCAGAGAAAGTGAAGTGGGGGATAGTAGGCCCTTAAATCATATTTACACTGAATGAAAATGTGAAAATTGAATGTGAAGATTATAACTTTCTTGTTTTCCTCTTCAGCATTTACCAAAGATTGAGAAAAAATCAGTTTCTCTTTGTTTTAGTTAAAGCCTTTAATACAATGACTACAACAAATGTGGAATATTTATTTTCTATTCAATGAAGACTGATATTCTCAGACAATATGGTTTTGTAACATTCAGTCACCAATTCCCCCACACTAAATAGAAAAATCTAATGCATTACTAAAAATATCCTACTAAGTTAACACGTGGTAGTAGAAAAAAAACCAGCAGGGTGGGTAGAAGACTATTGGTTTGAGTGCCAGAACTTCTGTTTATTAGCTATACTACAGATTCCTCTTATATAAAATAGGGGACAATCTAAGTTGTTCTTCCTACTTTCCCAGAGAGTCCAGGAAGACCAAATGTGGCAATGTGTGTACGAGTAATACCTTGCAAAACATAAAACGTCATGCAAATGAAAACTTAAAATAGTTTTGTTTTGTTTTGTTTTTTAATGGACAAACAAATACCAAGGTAAAAGCATTCCATCTGTAAGCTGCTATTCTACTGGATATTTTAGGCGATGTGGGAAACTCACTGCAAGGAAAGCCTAAAGAATTTCAAGTCACTGTTTAATTCAGCTTATTGAAAGCTCGTTATTTCACTTTAACTAAAACTAAAAGGCAACTTCTTAATGAAGCAGCGACTCACTGCCTTCTGAGCATGGGGCTTATTTTACCCTGTGCAAATGAAAACAATCTCAGAGCAATGAATAACATACCATTAAAAAAATCCTGCCAGAAGAACAGGGTGATTCATCCTTATTGAAAGCAAAGTTATTTACGGGGCTCTCTCAAAGCAAACTGTATGTTTTTGTTCCTCCAGATTTCACACACAGCTCTAGCTATTTAAGAGATCCCCAGAACCCCGCCGTGGCAGAAGAGATGTGGGGACATAAGATTCTCCCAATGACAAATGGCTGATGGTAACTAGATTTAAACAAACAATTTTTTAAAAAAAAGAATTGTCTTTTAGTCCTGAGTAATTTTGAAGCTCTGTTCTTTCATTTCTTGTATTAGCTATCCTTCCCAATTTGAACAATCTACACATCTCTGAAGTCTTCCCTGTCATCATTTCAAACAGACATTGTTGCATTTGTAAAATAAGCACTGTATTCAGAGTTAGATGATTTAGGCTCAGTGTTTTTTTACTCTGGTATTTGTTAACTGTGTTACCTAAATGGAGGAAGAGTTGAAATGGATAATTTCCCAGGTCCCAGAGGCATTTGCATTTTCAAAGACCATTTTTGTTTACCTATGACTCCTTTACTTGATTATATGATGCCTGCATGCAATTTTAGTCTTGCCAAAGAATTTTTGAGCTATGATATTATTTGGGGACACATAATCACTGGATAATGATTAAAAATCTTAAGAAACCATCTATCATTGTCAGTTCGGCTAAGAGACTAGGTTAAATCAAAAGATGATTTTAAAAATTTCAGGATAGTTATGAAAATAAATATACCTTTAAATGTTTAAAATAGCACTGATAGAGAATTCCATGAATTTCCTATGTTTACAGACTTTTTCCTGATCAGGCTCCCTACTGAGTTTTGACTTTCTAGCCCATAAAATCACATCAAATGGGACCTATGCTATTGTCAAGACAAATGAGCTAATAACCATGAAACATGTTTCCCTCCTCAGAGGAAAGATGATGTAAATTCACCTGAATAACATGCCTCAATAAAATTCAAGACAATAACCATGTCACCAGTTGGTTTGCTCTTCTAAATAAATACCACAAATCCATAGAATCTAAAGGTAGAAGGAAATTTGAGGTGACCTTGCCCAACCCTCACATTTTACAAATGAAGAAACTGAGGTCCAAAGGAGTGGTGACATCCCAAATATCACGCAAACAGCAGTTAACAGAGCTAGGGTTCAAACACAGATACTCTGACTCAAAATCTAGAATTCTTACTCTCTCCCCATACCCTAGAATCTTTTCATTTTTTAACTTATCTAATTTTCTAGCTGTTGCATGAATTTATTTCAATACTCTTGCTATGTCTTTGTTGCTCTCACACATGTGCCCAGTTCTCATCCCTTGTACAATTTTTTTCACATTAGAATTTTAAAGAATATTGTATTAGCAATATTTGACCTATTTTGTTTTACCTACAACTAATTTCTCCCTAACCCTATGTAATTTCAATCTAATGGTGTTAAGAAAAAGTATTATAGTGAAGGAATTTAACTAAAAGTTAACTTATGCAATTTTTTTTCTTTTTGTCTTGTGGAATAATGACAACACCAGAATGATAACATTGACTGATCACAGATTTTGAGCTAGAAAAGATCTTTGAAAGCATGAATGAATGTATAATTGAATGAAGTATTTATTAAGCACTGGCTTTGTAAAAAGCACGGTGCAGAGTACTGAAGATAAAAATAGAAAAGATAGTCCCTGCTTTCAGGGAACTCACTTTTTAGGGCTACAAATCATGTAGAAAGGTTCCATCATCTTTATGGAACAGCAGCAAAGCACATATTAATACATCTTTTTTAATATTATATCCACTGATAAAATCATATCACTTTGGTATGTGGAACTATTTGACAGCATCAAGGACTTTGGAAGCAAGAACTTTCTTTTCTAGCTATTTAGTGGCTATTATTTAGATTTGATATATTTTTATATATTTAGATTTGATATATTTTAGTGTTAAGTGACTTGTCCAAGGTCCAACAGTTAATAAGTATCTGAGTTCAGAATTGCACGCAGGAAGATGTGTCTTCCTGACTTCAGGCCCAACACTCTATCCACTGTGCCATCTACTTGTCCTATCACCTAGCTGTCTCATAGAATTTCCACATAAGAGTGGTGTATTATATTTTTCCTCATGCCAATGAATTCAGATTTAAGCATAATACTGATACAATGACTTAAATCAACTATATTAATTTATGGTGAATTCCTTTGTTGGTTGGAAAAAATATGAAATTCATAGAAACATTATAAACATGTCTGAAGGCTATCAATCTTTGTAGCACTCAGAATCCATTTCATCATAGGCAACTTGAAGGGAACAGTCCTTGAATACATTACTTAGCTCTGTCTTAGGTTTGAATAATTTTTATTACCATGCTATTTTGAAGAATTTTTTTTTCATTTTCCTTGTTATTTTCCCATTTTTACTATTACCTGCTTGAAAGTAAATTCTTGACACTAAAAGTAGGCATTTGGGAGACACTTAGTAAAAGCAAGGACAGATTGAAATATTCTCCGCTGATGATAATGACACCACAGATAATGTGTTTAAAATATTAATTGAGGAAGGAAATTCTAAGAAGTCCTTCAGTTTAACAATGGATTGAAAATATATGGGTAAGGTTCCAAAGGTATGTGAGTTCAAATAAAAATACAGAAGCCTAGAAAGAGGCACAGAGTTCTTCATAAACTTCCTACCATATATGTGAGTTTTACTAGCTGAAATCTAGACTATGTATACTGTATAATATCTTAGCAATTTGCAATACTCAATAAAATGAATCTGTATAATGCTGCAAATTAGTTTTCAGCTCTATAATTAATATCTTTAGAATACACGCACTATTACCCATTTGAGATACAAATAATACAAAGACACCAATAATAATTAGTTATTTTAATTGATGTTTGCAGTTTTAAAATATTGCTTTTATTCTACTCTTTCAAATAATTTTGTATGTCCATCGCTATATTACTTCACTAGCATGACCCCTTTTCTGACTGCAATGGGGTGGGGGCATACACTTCTTAAACTGTGAGACCTACAGGGTCTCAAACCACAGTTTAAAAAGTACTGAAGGTGTCATGAGAGGAAAAAGTTTAAAAACCCTGAAGTGGATACATTTCTGGACTGAGGGGGATAGACTTGGATTCAAAGCCAGCCTCAGCTAATTTTGTGACTCTAACCTTTCTTATCCTCAATTTCCTCATGTGGAAAATGGGGATAATAAGTGTCTTCCTCAGTGGGTTGTTCTGTGCATCAAAAGAGATGGCCTTTGTACAGAACTTTGCACAATTTAAAATGTTTCATAAATGCTCACAATTAATCGGTGTGTAACATAGTACTTTGCTTGGTAAATTGAATAATATAAACATGGCTAGAGACTTAACAGTTGTCAATGTCCACAATGAGGAAACAGCTAACAAAGTCCTGTGTAAGGAGAATGGGGGTTTGGTTTTGGTTTTGTTTTTTTCTGGCTCAAGAGCAGTCAAGTTTTGTTTTTGATTGATATGGATAACAAGGGCAGGCTAGGTAAGCAGAGAAATGTTTAAGTGCCAGCTATTATGATTACCCCTATTTACAAAATTGATATCTCTGTAGCTAAAAATAAGTATCCTTTTGTTTCTATATAATTCTAATCACACTATTTAGAACACCATAGTATTTTTCTTCTCCAACAATCTACTCATAAAAGGAAGATGAGGGGGAGGTTCAGTAGGGGCACAGGACAGGTTTAAATCCTGGAAAACAAACAAAAATCAAAAATAGCCGGAAACGTGAAATCTCTATCTAAGTTTTGATATTGCTTATTTAAATTATGCCTTTGCCAAGAAAAAAAGACAACATAGAATCAACGTGCTTACAATAATGACTTGTCTTCATACCTATCAGATTGGCTATTATGACAGAAAATGATAATGACCAATGTTGGAAGAGATGGGGAAAAATTGGGACACTAATGCACTGCTGGTAGACCAATCCAACCATTCTGGAGAGCAAATTGGTACTATGCCCAAAGGGCTATAAAACTGTGCATACCCTTTGACCCAGCAATACCACTACTACGTCTATATCCAAAAGAGACCGAAAAAGGGTGAGGAGGAAGTCCTTAAATGTATAAAAATATTTGTTGCAGCTTTTTGTGATGGCGAAGAATTGGCAACTGAGGGGAGGTTTATCAAGTGGGGAATGGCTGAACAAGATATAGTATAAGATTGTGATGGAAACTATTGTGTTATAAGAAATAACAAGTGAGATGATTTCAGAAAAATCTGGAACAATTTATATGAACTGATGCAAAGTGAAACGAGCAGAACCTGGAGAACACACACAATAACAACAATATTGAAAGATGATCAGTTCTCATGACTTAGTTATTCTCAGTAATACAATAATGCAAGAAAATTCCAAAGGATTTAAGATGAAAAATGCTATCTACCTCCAGAGAAAGAACTGATGGATTCTGAATGTAAATTGGAGTATATACGTATTTTTTAATTTTCTTGGTTATTTTTTGATCTGTGTTTTCTTTTGCAACATGGATAATGTAGAAATAATTTGCTTGGCTACATGCATATACTCTATTTCAAATTGCTTGCCTTCCTGAGGAGGGAGAAGTGAAGGAGGGGAAAAATTGAGAACAAAAAATTTTTAAAGAATGGATGTTAAAAATTATTTTTAGATTTAATTACATTTTTTTAATCTAAAAAGGCCCTTCCCAAAAAAAGAATCATGATCCGCATTTCTATAGCATCATGAACATCATAACATAAATTAACATTACAACAACCTCAGGCAGTAGGTAAAGCAAGAACTGTCATCTCCCTTTTAGAGTTGAGGAAAAAATTTCCAAGAAGACAAGTAACTAGCTCATAATCAGGTGATTAATATCAGAGGCAAGATTTAAGACTAGGTCTCCCAACTGCCAGGACAAATGCTAGGGCAACACACTGTTCCACCAGCCCTAGAAATAACAAGTGGGGTAAGGAGGGACTGCATTTTATTCCTCCCTTCAAAGGTTGATCATGTTGACAATGCATTTTTTTCCCTCACCAAGTAAGAAAGCCTTCAGTCATTGATAAACTTTCTTCATTACTTTTATATGGAGAATCACAGCAGGGCCAGAATTCTAGCATCCTGCAGGCCAGGGCAAACCTCCCTAAATCCTCCCGTTAATGGAATATCTGAGCTCCATAATGCTTTCTTTCAAATGAACCTTTATAATCATAACAAGGCTTCAGATTTGAGCTACAACCATTCATTCAAAAGTTTCACGTATAAATGCTAGCTGATATTATAGGATTTTTGTCCTGGTAGGAAGTTCAAAAGTCACACAATCAAAATCCTTCATTTTATAGAGGAAGAAACAGATGCCAGAAAGACAAAGGCAACACACCAAAGGGAAACAATCAAAGAGACAAGACTCAAACCCAGATCTCCTAACTCCTACTCTAACGTTTTCTCCTTTAGCTCAAAGACATTGCAATAAGAATTACGAGACGTTTTGTCTTCATTTATCATACATAAAGCCTACAAGCTTCCTCTGAACTAGTAGAAAAAGCAAACACAAGTTTCTCTATCTAAGCAGAATTACCTTCAGGTGAATTATTTCAAATTTTAGTTGGTACAGCAGTGTTTTCAGTCTAAGATACAAATCCCCAGGTCGGCTACCAAGAATTTACTTCTCCATTTTTTATTCCTGGAAAGGGTCAGATCAGCTCCAAGATTCTTAGTAGGAATGCAAATAGCTTAGGGTTGTTCTCTTGGAATAGGGTTAACCCCCCAAGGTTTTCTTCCCTTTTGTCTCTTTTGCTAAAGAAAGTTGCTGCTTAGTAGAGATAGACACAGCAGTGAACCATTTCTCCTGACCTACCACATCCTGCATATTGCTAAATAATCCACCCCCAGGATAAGACCAAAAACCACATAGGGCAGATATAAAAGAATAGCTTCCTAATCTTTGATTTTTACTTAGGCCAACACACCTGTAAGATCCAAAGCTTCCATACATCCTCAGAAATCTTAGGATAATAAATTTGGAGTTGGAAGGGACCGCAGAGATCACCTAGTCCAGGTGTGGGGAATCAGATCTTCGAGGCCACATGTGGCCCTCTAGGTCCTCAAATGCAGGGCCACATGTGGCTTCGAGGGGCAGGTTCCTCACCCTGACCTATTCCAATCACTTTATTTTACAGATAAGAAAACAGAATCCAAGAGAGCGGAAGTGTCTTGGCTAAGGTCACACAGGTAGAGGTGGGTATTAGGGCTCAGACAAGAGGCTGATTCTTCTGACTTAATTCAGCACTCTCCACAGAAACACAAGAATTTGACCAGCATTTTCACTGAGCTCTCCAAACTCATCAATGAAACAAGCTCTGCTTACCAATTATCTCTTGGTCTAATTAATCAGATAAACAAATTCGGGGAGGAAAATAAAAGTGGCAATGTATTATGACTAGCTATACAAGCAGTTGGGGCAGCTAGGTGGCACAGGAAGACTCATCTTCCTACTTCAAATCCAGTCTCAGACACTTACTAGCTGTGTGACCCTGGACAAGTCACTGAACCCTGTTTGCCTCAGTTTTCTCATCTGTAAGATGAGCTGGAGAAGGAAATGGCAAACTGCTCCAGTATCTTTGCCAAGAAAACCCCAAATGGGGTCACAAAGGATCAGGCATGACTCAACAGCAACTGAACAACCAACAACATGCCAATGGTTAACGTTAAAAATTGTGTAAAGAGAAATTAAGTGTGTATGTTTTTCCAAACAATGTTAGACAAAGTATAGAAAATATAAGAAGAGACAAGGCCAACCACCCTAGTGATCATTTTGAACTTTTCATACTAATTTATCCCCTTAGAATTTTTTGTTTTCTATGACAAAATTAGATGGAGAATTTGCCATGTGAGTTATTTTTTATTAGAACAATTTCTGTTTGAGCAATGAACTTTAAGTGGAGTGTTTTAAAACACAGTGTAGAATTAGTAAATCATATACTACACATTCTGTGACCCTAGAGATATGTGTTATTTTTGTAAATTAACCCACAATGGTTTAACCCAAGGTCAAGTTTAAACTATCAGGTTTCAACTAATTGTAAATTCCACCTCAATAAAAAGGAACACTCACCACTGATTCATTTACAAAATAATTGTGCACCTGGCCAAGGTCAGAGAATTTTGATTCTTGTGGCTTTCATAAAGTGAGCTCAGTATTCAAAAATACACCTAAACTGTGGGAAGCTTATTTTAATTCCTTTCCATTTCAGAAAAGGCAAGAAAGATTTGACTTCTAAAGAATTTAGATTTATGTTAAATTTTTCTTCTGCCAGATTCTTAATACAAACTAAAGTATTGGAAAAATGCATCAAACTCTATGATTTGACTTGTACGCCTCCAACATTCTATCATTTATGACTAGTATTAGTATCAAATGGTCTTCTGTTTTCCTAGAGAATAGCATCCTATGAATCAGACGTTCGAAACTTGGTTTTCACATCCAATATACATACGCCAATCACACAGGAAATGCTTATTAAGCACTTACTACATCCCAGTTACTGTGCTAGGTATGGGGTGGGGGCAAATACAACGAGGAAACAATCCTGGAAGAGAGTGTGGAGCTGATTCTGTAGGGCAGTGAAGATGGCATTGGATTTGGGGTTAGAAGATCAGACTTCAAATCCTGGCTCTATCATTTGCTAGTTGTGTCACCTTGGAAAAGTCATTTAATATTCCTGAACCTCAATTTTCTCCCCCTGGAAAAGGGGAAAACATTATCTCATTAAATACTATATGTTACGAGGGAGGAAATTAGGTTAAAGGACACAAAAGGATGTTTTCTAAAACATAGGATTACTTAATACAATAGAAAGGACCCAAGAAGTCCTTGGGGAGGTGAAGGGAATTGCCAATGCTCATACATTACTAAGCATCAGAAGTGGGGTTGAATCCTGGTCCTCTGACTCCAAGCCCAATGTTCTTTTCATTTAAATTTGCTAAGGCTGAATAATAGCTGAGATGATGATGATGATGATGATGATGGTGGTGGTGGCAGAGGTGGTGGTGATGATGATGCCTATAATTAATTGGTGATTCATTAACTCTTTCTGGCTATTAGGATCCATAGAAACAACCTAATGCTAGTGTTCAGCAGCCTTAAAAAGTTAATACAATTCTAAGTTCTCAGGAATTCAGTTATTTCCTCCTGGTAGGTTCAGGCTCAAAGCTTTCCAAGAATTGTGTATTACTATTAGGTGCTTCTGAAGAAGCGTCTTTCAAGGTGAACAGTCATTTTGAGACATTGCTTCAGTAGAGTGAGGTACCTAGGAAAGAGATACAGAATCTATTTCTGATTAACTGTTAAGATCTGTAAACAGACATATAAAGAGGGGAGTCTTCCTCCCCTCTTTAGATCATAAATAGTCATTATAAATGTCCTTTCTTGAAATATGGATCAGTTAATATCATGGGATGAAACTTTAGTAAAAAATATCAAATAGCACTTTCTGGTATCATAGAAAACAAGCGGGGTATAACCACCTACTGTGTGTCAGCCACTGTGCTAAGTGCTTTTCAAATATCTCATTTGATCATCACAGCAACTTTGTAAGGTAGATGCTGTTCTTCTACCCATTTCACAGTTGAGAAAACTAAGGCAGACAGAGTTTAAATGACTAACCCAGCATCACACAGCTTGTTAAGTAGCTGGAGGCCAGAACTGAGCTCAGGTCTTCCTGACTCCAAAGCCAGCCCTCTATTTACTGGTCACCTAGGTGTTAAAAAAAACATCCTACCGGTTTTATTTTTTGTCTGATTTGTACCTGTAATTTCATTAATTTAGGAGACTTCCCAATAAGAAAAATTTCCCTACTAAATCCATATCAGCAACTGTTTGGCTATGTGGTACAGTGGATAGAGTGGATAGACCATTGGTCCTGGAAGATCTTAGCTCAAATCCAGCTTCAAATTCCTCCTGTGTGACTAAGTGACTGTGCAAGTCACTTAACCTCTGTGTGCCTCAGTTTCCTCAACTGTAAAAGACAATAATAATAGCACCTACTTCATAAGGTTGTTGTGAGGATCAAGTGAGAACATTTGTAAAGCACTTGGCACAGTGCCTGGTATATAGTAGGCACTATGTAAATGCTAATTAATATTTTTTTTATTGTTTAGACCTTTATAGTTTAGAAAGTTGCCAGGAGCACCAAGAGGTTAAATTATGTGTCCAGGGTCAGAGAGTCAATATATGTCAGAGACTGGATCCCACCTTGTGCTGGTGCTGAGGCTGGTTCTCCATTGTATCTCACTGTAAAAGCTTCCTAATTAAAGATCTCAACATAGTTTACATATGCAGAAATTAAATAGCATTTGACTACTTCCTCATTACTGTCCATCATGCTACCCCATCCTCTATTGTTTTTGTTACTTTCTAAAGGTTGCTTGGATTTACTATCTGAATGTGAAAATCATTCCCTTTGGAGATATTTCCTCTTAATCCTAAGAACAACCTTATGATTATACAGGAATAAAAGACATTTTCTCTTTTAACTAGAAAAAAGAAATATAAAGGCCAGCTCTAGAACATTTGATCTCTCAGAAGTGAACGACCAAAGAAAGACCCAAATTTTTCCCATAGTGAATTTAGAGTCAAAAGACCTGGGTTCAAATCCTAATTCTGCTAATTAGTAATTATAAGACCCAATACAAGCCAGATCCTCTCTGTAGGCCTCAATCTCCTCATTTTTAAAATGAGAGGATTAGTCTACATATTTTCTAGTGATTTTTAGCTCTCAAGTCCTAGGAATCTAATTCAAGAAGCAATCTGTATTCTTAAATTTGCTACATTTTGTGCCAGCCATAAAAAATAAATAAATAAAATTATGGGAGGAATAAAGAGGGGATAGGAAAAATATTAACTAAAGAAGGGGTCTTCTTCTTCCATCTACCCTACTTTGAGTGTCCCAAAAACTAGGGGAGTGTGCCAATGAACAAGGGAGTTGAAAGGGAGGGGGGCAGCACCTAAAGGGCTAAGTCCCTAAACGTTCAAAATCCATCAACACCAAACAAAATCCTTAATAATTATTGGAAAGGTGGCAACTGGGAATCTACAACCTTATTTTTTAAAGAAAACTGGTACTAACTTGTTCAGAAGCAGCAAAATGGCACACCCTATTTTAAAATCTCTCTAACACTGAATTAAGTTCTCTTACATTGAAGTTCTTCTACAATATTCCCATATTTCTGCCTTGCAGTGTGTGGCATAATGGAAGGAATACTGGATATGAAGTTAGAGTTAGACTTGGCTGTGAGATGTTGGGCAAATCATGGTAACTCCCTAGGTCCTCAAGTGTAAAGTGAAGGGGTTTCCCTAGATCAGCAGTGTCAAACACCCAAACCCAACACCCTTGAGTTCAGCTGGCACCAGTTTAAATTGTAAATGGGAAATATGTAACAAAATAAATAAAAATACAATAAAATATGCTGTTGTTCAGTTGTGTCTGACTCTTCATGACCCCATGGACCATAATGTCCATGCAAGTTTCTTAACAACAATAATGGAGTGGTTTTTCATTTCCTCTTCCATTTGGGGCAAACAGAGTTTAAGTGATTTGCCCAGGGTCACACAGCTAGTATCTGAGGCCAGATTTGAATCTTCCTGACTCCAGACCCAGTGTCTCATCCACTGAGCCACCTAGCTGCCTCTACAATAGAACCTCATTAACATTAAAATGTGTTTTTCAAAATGGTCCATAAGGATCCTTAAGAATAATTTAATGTTTCTCTCCCTTTCTATTTGAGTTTGACATCACTGACCTAAATAAACTCCAAGATCCCTCCAAATTTCAATCTGTGATCCTATCCTACTTATGATTAAAAAATATGTATTTTAAAAGTATAATTCCGTGACTCAGTTTACTGTATCTTCATAGAGTCAAGAAATGTTTAGGCTTTCCTATATGTTCCTTATATGATCTCTGTTTCCAACCTAGGCAAAATATGGTTACAATTATCCCCATTACATGTTAATTTCATTCATATATTTCTACTCTGACTCATCAATAAATACTTAATTCTAATCAAAAAGAAGTATTTAGCTACCCTACAAAACTAGAACCATGTTAAAACAAAAGTTTTGAAAATACTTTCTAATTTATCAATAAAATCATAAATGAAAATGTTAAAAAATTTGGTGAATCTTTGGTCAACTATTTCATATTCCTCTAGCCTGATATTAAGTTTTTATTAATTCACTTTTGACTACAAGGCTTGAACACCACATGTAACTAAGTCTGTGGAAGCTTAAAAACCCACTCCTAGGAAACACATGACTATTTGAAATTAAAACAAAAGAGAGAATGGGGTCAAGGAAATTAAAGAAGAGGAGGGATGGAAACACAAGACAATAAAATAAAAAGTGCGAGTAGAAAGTATAGAAATGGTGGAAACAGAAAAATAGTGATTGGAACAGAGAAATGATCAGATCAAAACGGCAGAAGAGAAGTAGAAGGAAAAAGAAATAAGGAAAATTGATGATGGGGGACAGAAGTACTGAAAGAATGAGGGGAAAGAAATAAAGAGAAAGAGGAGAGAGAAAAAAGAATTGCTGTAGAAGAGCAGAAGGAGGTGGAGGCGAGAGACAGAGGGAAAGAGACAGGAGAGAGACAGAAATAGGAAAGAAAAGTGGGCTGGGAAGGGAAAGGGCGAGAGGAAGATGGGGGAGAGACAGAGAGGGAAAGAAATGAGAGAGTGGGGCAGGGAGGAAGGGAGAGAGAGAGAGGAAGGGAGAGAGGGAGAGACAGAGACAGAGAAATAATCTCTTCTTTCTCCCAGTCTCTTGGGTTTGTCATTCTGTAAGGGCAATGTATTCATAATAAATTAAATGATCTCTCTCCCTCTTTTTTGATGTTAAAGGGAAAGGGATAACACCTGATTTCCTTATTATAATGAGAGGTACACTATGGTTCAAAAGGTACCACTGCATCAAAACCAAATCCATGGAGGAGAGAGGGAATTTATAATGGGTTTTATTGTGTTTGGAAAGGGGCCAGGAGAACACCTAGACTACTGACTGTTTTCATAAGTAAAAGACCTGGAGAAAAAAGCAATCCCTCTCAGCCAAATGGTAAGGAAAGTAACTATAAAAGAAAACCATGACCTTAATAATACAGGTAATTATTTTTCACAATTTTCATGTGTTGTATTACACCTTACAACACAAACACTGCTGATAAAGGTCACAGCAGATACTTCATTTGGTTAAGATCTGCATGCATTTGAATTGATAAGCATATTACAATTACATGCATTTAACTGATGCATCCATTTCTCCATGTGAGAATTTAGATCTTAATTTAAGTCTGCATTTACCCCCCAAATATTCACATTCTTTTTCACATTATTCCCACTCTGTGGTAATTAGCTTTCCAGATCTCTTGGAAGTCATTTCTTCGAAATTTCTTCAAAGAAAATATAGTTCAGGGAATAAAAAAATATCCACTGGAAATATCCACTTAAGTGATTGGATTTCGCATGTGGCTAAAAAGCTACTAAAACTAAATGTGTTATGTCTTTATTGTAGACAGCACAGCAAACACAACAAGGAACTCTCCCCTTTAAAAAGATAATGCTACTCAATAGGGAACCAAATGGAGAAAATCTGGGAGGAAATATTTCACAAATTTGAATATATCACAGAGGATAATTTTATAAGCAAAAAATTCTTATAAGAATTTAAAATAACCAATATATCATTACTAAATTTGGAGTCAGAGGGCCTGGGATTGCATCCCAACTCTAATACTTAGAAACTGTAAGTCCTTGACTGAGTGACTCAAAATCCCTGGACCTCAGTTTCTTCTACATCTATAAAATAAGGGTACTGGACATATGGAGTTTTTCCAGCCTGAAATCTATAATATTATATCTCTGTACCTGAGATTCTTAACCTGAGGTGTTTGTTTTTTTAAAAAATATATATATTTTAACAACCATATTTCAGTATAATTAGATTCCTTTGTAATTTCTTGCATTTTAGTTTATACATTTAAGAATACTGTAGCTGTCCATGGCACTGCATGCTTTTAGCGTCTCCTGCTTGGAGAGACTGAGCCCAGTGGAGCATTGGAGCTTGGGAGTTCTGCGCTGCAATAGGCAAAAAGCCAAGTAGATGTCTGAACTAAGTCTGGCACCAATATGGTGAGGCCCCAGGATGCCTAAAGAGGCTCCAACCAGCTCAGTTCAGAAACACGGAGCAGATTAATGTTTCTGTGTCAATCCTATTGGGATCAGGCCCATAAATGGTCATTCGCATTTCTAGGCCTAGGAAGAAAGAACCAGTCAGATAGAAAGATGTGCAGATAGGCTGTCAGACTGACCATGAGATAGACACAGATAAATAGAATTATGCTTATTAGGTGTCGCTAGCTTTCCCAGATGGTACAGGGGTCCATGGGAAAAAAAAACAAACAAACAAAAAAAAAGCTTAGGTATCGTTGCTCTCTGCCAAACCTAAATTGGTTATATTAGCATGAAGGCATATCAGGAACTGTTTCTCTTTAATTCATCACAAGTCAATGGTTCAGTGGGGTTAATGATAAAATAATTTTTAAAAGTGGCTGTTATTGGGAAATCAGAAAATATTAGTCACAAGTCATGTGTTCAATTTAATACATGTTTATGACACCCACTGTGTATACATACTGAAATGAATTGAATGACCATGATCATCTAATTTGGAAAAACAAGCTTTTAGTTAGAAATCAAGGAAGTTATTTCGCTATTTATTTCCTGATTTACACTGAATGAAAATTCGAATCAAGAATGAAATTAAATTTGTGTTTCATTAAGTAGTCAGACAGCCTTTTTTTACATCACTTTAACAAGCCTGGGGAAAGTCTATGCTAACTGTATGCCTTCCTGTTACATTCCCCAGGGCCCTGTGTCCTGTTCCTTAAGCACTCCTTGTTAGCTAGAGTTAACAGTCCTGTCTTCTCTACCTTCCCAGCTGAGTAAGGAGAAAACACCTCCCTGAAAAAAGATCCAAGAAACCACAGATACATTTCAAAATATATCTGCAAGCCACAGGCTTCACCCTCCCCTATAATTCTGCAGTGCTTCTCCCTCACATTGTGGATAGACTATACTGTAACATTACATAGATTGCACTCTAATACTCATTTTCATTTGTCACTTGAAAATTGTATAGCATGATCTAAGCATTGAAGGGGCATGGTGAAATGTGAAAACACCAAATGAATATGGAAGCCATATAAATAAAGAACATTGAACCAGGAGTTGGAATACTTGGTTTCTAATTAAACATTTTCCACTACTTGTGAGAAACTAGGTAAATCACTTCTCTCAGCCTCAATTTCCTCATGTGTTAAAAAGGGGGGAGGAGCTAAACTAATTGCTAATATTTCTCCCCATTTTGATGTAGATAATTGGTGGATTGGGAAATTTGTTGTTGTTGAGTTATTTCATTCCCGTCTGAGCCCATTTGGGGTTTTCTTGGCAAAGATATTGAAGTGATTTGCCATTTCCTTACACAGCTCATTTTACAGATGAGGAAACTGAGGCAAAGTTAAGTGACTTGCCCACGGTCACAAAGCTAGCAATTGTCTAATGAAAGATTTAAACTCAGATCTTCCTAACCCCAGGCCCAGCGCTCTATTGACTGTGCAACGAAGCTATCTGGGGTTAGGAAGACATACGGCGCATTTCTGAAAGAGTGAACAATGTGTTTGAAAATAAAGAGGTTTTTCTAAACCGTTAGACCAGAAGTGGAAAGCAGCCCAAATGTTTAAATCAGTACTTAGTAAAACACCAACACTATATGTGTGTGTATGTATGTGTACCTATACATGCGTGTATATACATGTATATATACATGTAAATATTGAGAGATATGCATAATGCACACAAATTTTAGCTCTCCAATTAACATTATGTTGTTAATCTATTTTATAATCAGTCATCATTGTCCTGAGATCCAATCAAATCTGAATGCTTGAGTCCACCAGATAACTACCACATGTGGACGATTTTGTGTGAAAGTAAATTATGCCATTATTTATTGCAGATTAAGCCTGGATGATGCAGCGGGTAGAACACGGGGCCTGGAGTCAGGAAGACTCAGCTTCCTGAGTGCAAATCTGGCCTCAGATACTTACTAGCTGTGTGACCCTGGGTAAGTCACTTAATCCTGTTTGCCTCAGTTTCCTCCCTTATAAAATGAGCTAGAGAAGGAAATGGCAAACCATTCTAGTGTCTTTGCCAAGAAAACCCCAAATGGGGTCAAGAAGAATTGTATCCAACTGAAATTACTGAACAACAAAAGCCTGAGAGCGTAAATAGAGACATGTTCCATTTCTGTTCAAGAAGAATCCTAAGAGGCTTAACAGGGCTTCAAGCAAATAAATACAAGAATCAAGCGTGTTCTACAGGATGCTGTTTATGGCCGTCTTGGAATTGTTTAAGAGCATTCCTGAGATTTAGAACATCTAAAACTACAAACCAGAGCTGACCCACATTCAGAACACCCACGTTAAAAAAAATCCAGTAGGGTCCATCCTAGTCCATTCCCTATGAAAATTCTGCTTACTAAATTATATAAAATAAATTCAAATAATATTTAAAAATTCAATCATACTGAATGCATGCTCCATGTTATCTGGTACACAGAATTAAAAAAAATAACTCAAGAAACCACGTTAGAAGTCACTTAGTCCAACACCCTTACTTTACAGTTTAGAGAGTGATACAGGTATTAAGCACCTGAGCCAAGACTCAAACCCAGGTCTTTCAACTACAATCCAGTTGTCTTACCACTTTAGGACACTAGATTCAAGTGAATGAACCCAGTTCAGTCTGTGATTCTGTATGATGCACAAAGATAGTTGATTTTTTTACCATTTGATTTTTAAATTCCCTTTTCATGCGACGTTTAGAATAATTATGATTTAATAATAATATCTCAAACATAGATAATGATTACTACATGTCAGGCACTCTTTGCAATTATTGTCTCATTTAATCCTCACAACAACCCTGGAAAGTAGGTGCTATTATTATTATTACAGAACAGAAAACTGAGGTAAACAGAAGTTGAATGACTCGCCCAGGGTCACACAGCTACTAAATGTCTGAGGCCACATCTGAGCTCAGGTCTTCCTGACTCCAGGCCCAGTCCTCTATTCACTAAGCCATAATTTAAATAATTAGTTTCTAAACCATTATCAATTATAGCCTACTCTATACTCGCCCATATAAAGAATTATGGGTTACTGTGAATATGCATAAGGTTAATTTATCATGGAACAAGAATTATCCAACGACATTCCATAAGGAAATGTGCTGATAGAATGGTAAGAATATTAGCCTTGGTATAAAGAGACCTGAGCATGAATCCCAGCTCTGATATTTACTATGTCACCCTGGGCAAGTGGCTTAACCTCTGTGATCTTCAACTGTTTTCATCTGTGAAATGCAAATTAAAAGACTTGCATTACCTATGTTTCTCTCTTTTTTTTTTTCCGAGGGGGGAAGGCAGGACAATGGGGGTTAAGTGACTTGCCCAAGGTCACACAGCTAGTAAGTGTGTCAAGTGTCTGAGGCCAGATTTTAACTCAGGTCCTCCTGACTCCAGGGTCGGTGCTCTACTCACTATGCCACCTAGCTGCCCCTACCCTACCTTTCTCATAAGATGATTATGGAAGAAAAGCCACTTTGCAAACCTCAAATTTCTCTATAAAGATGAACTATAATGAAAAGTGTTCTAAGATTCTCTTTTACTTTTATCTTGGTGGACATATAAGGTGGACAAGTTTTCCCTTTAGATCACATTATCACAATTTCTAAAATTAAGTCTAGGTTGTACGAATATCAAAGTTTTCAGTACCAAAACAATGATGTTTTAAAACAGCAATTGCATTCTCTGTGTTTATTGCCACCACTGGTCTTCTTTTAGGAAAGGAGGTTTCTTGCCAAACTGAGACTTGAGTATAATACAAGGTTTGCTGTTAAAAACACTATCGCTATAACTGGAAATCAAAAGGAGGAATAGAACGCATTGAACAGTCTACAAAAGCACACGATATTGTTTCAATGTAGCATCTACCTCAATACGAGCTTTCCTATATTTATTGTGGGAAAAAACACGATTTCATTTTTATTTGAACTATTAGATCCTTTGAGGAATTCACATTCTCATGAATTTATCTAAATAGATAAGCTCAGCTTTTCTATAATATTGGGGGTTCTATACAATTTTGACTTTAATTTTAGAAACACATACTTATGGCTAGAGATAGCCACGTCTTTGTCAGGGCAGATAAATTGTGCTTACAGCCAAGAATACCAGAGCACTATTTTTGTCATATGCTTATCAACATTTAAGTCATCACCATATAGCAACAGAATGCTTAACAAGTTCATTTTATCTACGGTTCCCAATTATCCAATATCTATTTTTGTACTTCCTCATAAAGGAAAACAAAATGATTGAACCAGTATAGAAAGCGAAACACATCCATGTATATCTCCATCCTTAGTTTGCGTTAAGGCTATTAGAGTAATAATCAAGAACAACGCCAGCTATTTTGAAGTTGTAGCCATCAGTAAAATACAACTTACCCCAATAAAACTTTATATAAAATTGAATTTTTTCATGGATATTTGTTATATTTTTTCTGACTATTTCTATTAGTAAGTTTAAAGAAGTCAGTTAAGAACCATGAAACTGATTAGAAAGGTGAGTATCCAGAATAAAATAGATACACTTTTCTTTCCATTATTTTTTTTTAATTTAGCACCTTTGTTTCACAACATAATAGGTTTCTTGATTGGCGCTCCTTGTTAGTGAAAATAAAATGAAGTGTTTCCTGATACATGAGTTAGGTTGGCTGGCTGTTGGCTAATACGTGAATTCATTTGGCACAGTGTTATCTGTATGAACTGTATCAGATAAGACTGAGAGCTAACATTGTAAGCCACTGTGTTTGAGAAAAAAAAAATGTCCTGGCAGGTTTTTAAAAAGCATTAACCCACTACAGACATATGGGTAAATATCATAGTAACTGAATTCAACTTATTTTAATTGTCAGGAAGGCAAAAGATTAACAAAGAAAAAGGAAAAAAAGTGATCTTGGAAGGTATATGCCATTTTACTAAGGGAGTGATTATTATTAGTCTTTATAGATGAATACTTATGTATGACCTCTGCATTTGTAAGGGTAGGGGTACCCATACCAATGAACCCACAGATCTAGGGCAGTAATTACGTAATTATGGAGCCCACACTATTGACTCTATTACTTTAGAAACTAGCCTCGTTTGAGAGGCAGCATGAAATTATGTATATAAGAGCAGTAAACTTAAGAGTCATGAAGGATTGGGTTCAAGTCTCACCTCACATACTTATAATCAGTGTGACCCTGGGTATGTCACATAACCTCTCTTGGCCTCAGTTCCTCATCTGTAAATTGGGGAGGATGGAATAGGTGGTCTCTAAGGTTCCATTAGGCTCTAAATCTATGATCCTATGAAATATCCACGTGTTTCATAATATCATAAATCATCTTCCAGATGTTTATTTTTAGTATTCATGCGGGTATTCACACATTCAACATATATTTATATTCAAGGTATCGTGCTTAAGAAATGCTTTCCAAAAATGTCTATGATACAAGTTTTCTATTAGGATCACATTTCTCAAACTGATCTAGCAAATAATAATGACTGTTTGGAGACAAGACTTCCAATGACTTCCCCAATGTTGTGTGATAGCAACAGCACCTATGTCATGCTGAGTTGTTTTGGTTCTGTCCAATTCTCCATGCTTCCATTTGGGGTTATCTTGGCAAAGATACTGGAGTGGTTTGCCATTCCCTTATCAAGCTTATTTTACAGATGGTGAACAGAGGCAAACATGGTTAAGTGACTTCCCTGGGTCACACAGCTAGTAAGTGTCTGACTCCAGATTTGAACTCATGGAAATGAGTCTTGCTGACCCCCAAGTCCAGTGCACTATCCACTGTGCCATCTAGTGGCCAACTATGTCATAGCATTGTAGAAAACATAAGACAAAGGCTTTGCAAACTTTAATGTGCCATCAAAATGTGAATTTTCACCATTATGGTGATTGCTACTAACATTAAGAAAGGCACATGAACATGGTCATTCATTCTTCTCTGTATTTTGAGTTCTCTGTACAGAACTAACAGTAAATTTTATTGTTGGAGACTTTTAAGGAAAGAATAATAATTGTGAAACAATAGAATTCAAAATCTTTCGGGATCCTTGCTTTCAGCTTATGTTACAATTCTAATATTATTTTTAAGTGAGGCATTAAGGGACTCCAGTACATTCTACTAACTTCAAGTATTTTTATCAGTTTATTGTGTATCCTGTTTTTAAGTCTGTCAAGGACATATAACCCCTTGGTAAGCAGTTTAAGGCTACGATCCCACCTCTGCCTTGTTTTGTTTTGTTTGGTTTTCCAGATGTGATTTTATTAATGTAGATGTCCCTCCGTAAAGACCACCCTCTACCAGAATGGATACTCAACTGTCAACAGCGTATATAGCAAGGCACTTAAGCCTTGCCTAGGGTCACAGAGTCAGTATGTATCAGAGGTGGGACTGGAAACTAGATAGCCCTAACTTTGTGCCAGACCCTCTATCCACTACACCAAGTTGCCACTTTAAGAACTGCTGATAACAATAGCATAATACACCCACTAGAAAGCAAGGCTAATTCCTAAATCAACAATCTTAATTTTTTTTATAAAAAAAAGAGGTCCGAGGAGAAAAAAAGAGAGAGAGAGAAGGGGTCAAAATGGGGGAAGGGGAAGAGAAAAAGAAAAGGTAAGAGGAGGGAGAGAGGGAGGAGAAAAGGAAAAAAGGGAAGGGTAAAGGAAGGTACCAGGTACTGTGCTAAGATCATTTGGTCTTCACTACAACTCTGCAAGGTAGGTGCAATTATTATCCCCATTTTATAGCTGAGGGAACTGAGTCAGACAGAGGTTAAATGGCTTGTCTAGGGTCATGCATCTTGTAATGTCTGAGGTTGCATCTGAACTCGGTGCTTCCTGACTCTAGGACCAGCATTTCATCCACTGAACTATCCAACTGCCTCAATATAACCATCCAAGGTAATTTTCTAAGGTACCACCTCAGACTCTCTGACCAGATGAGTTTCTTCCAAATACCTCAAGATTTCCACACTGGAAACACATGGACACAAATTGCCATATTTTTCTGATAATGTGTTTAAGAGTGATATAATTTTAATCTAGTAAGATATGAAGACCTAGTACCCCTCCCATTCCCATTCTCAGCCTTTCATCAATTAACACTTGAGTACTGATAACCTGGAAGGGTACAATAGATGTTTGGTATGGATGAATAATACAGGACAGTTCCAAACATCTGACCAATTCAAGACCACAGTCTGATATCATGGAAACCAGTGGACATGGAGTCAGAAGGCCTAGATTCAAGTCCCAGTCCTGGCACTAATAGACTTTGGTAAAGTCTTCTTTCTAAAAGGAAACAATTCACTACCTGCTTTCTGGGACTTTTGTAAGGAAACCCTTTTCAAACTTTAAAGTGCTTCAGAAATGCAAGCTATTTGTTATTATTAATAACACTAATAAGAATTTATGTTGACTGTCATTAAGAAAAAACAATCCAAATTATCAGAAAGATAAATTTTATTGCAGGAAAGCTCAAATTCAGAATCCTCTGAAAAACGGTGGGAACATGTTCATGTGACTATGAATAAAGTATATTTTCAAATGTAAAAATTTAAGGGAACAATGTTGAGAGATCACAAATACATTTGGATGGGAGTGGTTTCAAAATGTACATGTCAGGTTGTAGGGCATTGACCCTAGGCCACATATTTCTTTAACCTGGGGTACATGAACTTAATTTTTTCTCATATTTTGATAACTGTATTTGAATATGATTTGTTTTCTTTATAATCCCTTGTGTTTTATGGATTCAGAAGCATGATCACGATAAGGTGTCCATAGTCTTCACCAGACTGCCAAAGGGAGGCATGACACAAAATGTTTAAAATCCCTACCCTGGGCAAAGGTGTTTTGGTAATGGCTGTGTTTCAGGGTCACTAGTTATCCAGCTGACTCTGTACCTCAAATCACTGAGTGTCAAGCTCTAGCGTACATATTTTTAAGAAAGGCTAAGGAAGCCATTTGCACAGAATGTAAACCACAGGTCATAATTTAAAGTAATAATTTAGCTCTCTCAAGGAAGTATTCATTTTAACAGCCCTTAAAAGACTTCAAATGTTAAGCGCTATAGGTGAGATTTCAGACAGCACTAAGCAGATGGGATGAGATTTGGGAGAGAAGTGGGAGCTTTTGTGCCCATCCCCTTGAACTCACAGTACAACAATAATATTAATAACCTGAAAGAACTATCACCTACCCTGTCACCCATGATGCCTAAATTACCATCAGTTAATGATTTACAAACTGGGAAAACAGAAGTCATTAACTTATAATAACATTGCCCATCCTATGAGTTCTATGATACAGTAACAACAAATAATGATGTTCAGTGGTTAGGTGTTTGTTTGTTTGTTTTTAAATATACACTGGATTTAAACCATTTCAACTACCATGTGCATTCATGATTTTAAATCAGTAAAAACAGTAATGCAGAAAGTGAAAGAAAAATGACTTTAGAAACATCTACCATTACTACCACATCCAATCAGATTGACTTTTTAATCTTAAGTTTACCATTCTTTCTTATAATTGAATTGCAATAGAATACAGTGTATTATAAAGTATGACTCCGGCCAAATGTGTAGGCAATAAACAAAGTTAGTGCCTTGATCCCAGACCCCCAAAGGTAATCTAGGAGCCAGGTAGCAAAGAAAATAGTTGATATGAGCTTTTAGGAGGATGTATAGAGAGGGTTAATCTACGAAGTTTTTGTTGTTGTTCAGTTTTTTTTTTCAGTCATGCCTGACTCTCCATGACCTCATTTGAGATTTTCTTGAAAAAGATACCAGAGTGGTTTGCCATTTCCTTCTCCAGTTCATTTTACAGATGAGGAAACTGAGGCAAGCAGGATTAAATGACTTGCCCAGGGTCACACAGCTAGTAAGTGTCTGAGGCCAGATTTAAACTCAAGAAAATGAGTCTTCCTGATTCCAGGCCAGGCATTCTATCCACTGAGCCATTTGGCTGCCCCAATCTATGAATTAAGTTGCTTTAAGTAGGTGAGCTATTTGCTGTTAAGATAAGTACCATTTTGTTCCTCTCCTACTTATTTCATTAAGATTGCTCAGATAATATGTGAGGAATTTGCCCTCAAATATGAGTTGATAAATCATTTGCCATTTTATTGTGAATACAATAGAAAATAAACTTCAAGAAGAAACATTTGGACACCAACTCAGAAACAAAAGTCCAATTAATCGAAACCCACAGGAAAATAACAAGTCATCTGACTCAACTTTTGTTTAATAAAACAGATAATATAGTAGAACATGTGGATGTAACTTTCACCACTGAACGAATTGTTCCATTAAATGCACCCCCCCAAAGAACATTTATATGGCTCTTTTAGACGTATTAAAAGAAATGTGTAAATGGAGGACCATTAAAATAAATACAATTTTCATCAAATTGATTATTATTATATCCTTGAAAAGCAAAACATTATTCTCTTCTATTCCAAATGAATCTGAGTAATAAAAGTTAAGTCAATTTAAATTTATACATCATGCCCCCATCCCCTCAAACCCATGGGTAGATAGTAATTGCATAGGAAAACAGCATGGGGGGGGTGTCTCTCCAATGTAGAATAGCAGACACCCTTCCATATTGCTTTATGTCATGCAAATCCTGGGGCAGTTTCAGGGGCACACTGCCAGAGATGGCTGCTGCTGTATCAGAATGGAATTCCTCTGGCAACAAATGCACGGTCCCAAATCTTTAATGATTTTGTGACTAATAGAAAGCCAGGGTGGGTATCTGTCTCCAGAGATTTCTCCTAGATAGATAGGAGCCCAGCTGGAGATCTCACTACTGTTAATTTTGTCTACAGCCCTCTAGAAATGTTTGCTCCAGAAATCTGTGGTCGGGTAGTTTAGAAGCAAGGACATCACTAACAGATTGACACCTACTGCTTCACTGATGTTAAAACAGCTGTAGCATAAACTAAAGCTCACAAATAAAGTGTCCAAAGGAGTAACATTATGCCACACAGTTCTGTAATCTAGTAGACAGAAGCATGGCCTTTTTGACAAATTTTCTCACGTAAATCATAGTTAAACACATGTACAAGATGGAGCAGAGTAACTTTGCACCAATGTTCTGCATAGATGCCAGGGAAAGCATCATTTAACATTAATTAGATTAAAGAAAAACATATTTAGTATGCATTTTAAAATTTTAGCCTTTTTTTTTATTTGCTATACATTGACAAATCCTTCTGCTTTCAGAATCTTTAAGAAGCTAGGACCAACAGGCAACAAAATGGACCTCCCTGGATGGTTTTAGGTCAATGAAGAGGCTTGTAATTTATAAATTACTCTACTGGAAAGTGCCTTAGACAGAAACATGAACCATCAAATGACTCACAGTTGGCCCTTGTTGCTGAATGGTGTGAAGAATTTTTAAAGGCTGTTAGACCCTGTAAATTCAAATTGGCCAGGACCTGGGTCTCCTCTGGAGGAACATTTTCTTTATAATTTTAGATAAAACTGAATTTAGGGAGTTTGACTATGTTGGATCATAATCAGCACCATTTAACATTTATGGAACATGCCAAATGCGATAAATGTTACAAAGAGTAAACAGAAGACACGGCCCTTGGTTTCATCCTCAGAAGAGCTATGCAACATTGTGCAAGAAGAGAACACTCAAAGATTTCCTTCCATGTGTGCCAGATGCTTTACATTTTCTGTTAGCAATCTACATCTCTTCTCAGTAGTAACACCTTAATCCATCAACTTTCTCAGCAAAAGCATAGATATTTATATTATATATTGAAGAGGTCAAATTGTTATGTGCCCTCTTGTTTTCCCAAAACAGAGATAACAAAGAATGTGTTCTCTTCTGTTAAATAATCATCTGCAGTGGGTTGAATAAGAACCAGTGTCTACTTTATGGAAAGCGACACTAGACTTGATTTTACACAATAGATTTGTTTTCTAAATACTATGTATAAGTTTGAATTTCCCCTCCCAATTCTGTTAAGTATATCAGACAATTTCCTCTTTAAAGAAAAATTGCACTATATTCTTCCTTAAATAATCTTTTTTTTTTTTGGTGTGGAAATATTTACCTCTTGATTTATATATTAAGGCCTGGTGAAGTAAATAATAACAGCTGGCATTTATATAATACTTAAAGGTTTGCAAAGGACTTTACAAATATTATGTCACTTTATCTTCACAACAATGCTGGGATGTAGAGAGGCTGTTACAATTCCCATTTCACAGATGAGGGAACTGAAACAGAAAAGGGTTAAGGATCTTGCTCAGAGTCACACAATTAATAAGTGTATGATGCTAAATTCGAACTAAGGTCTTTTTGACTCCAGACCCAATACTCTATCCATTGTGCCATCTAACTGCCAAGCGAGTAAATATAATCCGAGACACTAAATATAGTTGTTGGTTTTGCCTTAGGTAACTTTAAATCTGTTTTAAATACCTTCTATTTATATTGGTGCAATGGCCCCATAATCACATCAGTATACAATGCAGAACATGATCTAGAAGGTTGTCCCTTATCCTGCCTTTTTTTCCTCCCAGAGTCACCTTCCTCAGAAAAGCACCTTTTGAACAATGACCATGAAATAATAGTGGCCTAAAAAAGGGCCAATTGGATACCAAGCAGTTACACATGGGTAACTCACAGTGTAATTCATACAGATCTCCATAGTGGAGAAAAATGGGAGTGCTGAGGTTGAATCTAGGTTGTGGCACTGCTGAAAAGGTAAAAATTTTCAGAACCTCTTGAGACAATAAAAAATCTCTACCAAACCATGAGCAAAAGAGACCAGCGTCTACCTGTGCCACCTAAATATTATCTCCAGCCTGGCCCATAAGGAGTTAGAGGTAGGGAGAAGAAGGACATGGAAGAAAACATGGCGGAGAGCACATAATAGAGTTTAGAAGTAGGAAGAATCTAAAAGATCCTTGAATGCGTCTCCTTCATTTCACAGAGCAAGGTCAAGAAGGTAAATTACTAGTTCTCAGTCATATAGGTAGTAAATGACAAAGCCAGAATTCTAGTGCCAGTGTTTTGATTCCAAATCTAGTGATCTTAGTTGTTTCTTAAGTATCTTAAGTTTCTTAGAAAAACACCAGTTGGAACTATAGACTAGTAACAATACCAATAAGCTCTACTTAACTCTTCTAATAAGTAGATACTTAAGGGCAGGGTTTTACTGGAATCAGCTCCACCAGATAACCAAATGTTAAATTGTCTGTGTATTTACACCTCAGGAATTTGGCAAATGCCACAGATCAGGGTTTGAGTTACTGGGTTTTTTTCTTTGTTTTGTTTACTCATAAAGACTTACAAAAGCAGTAGAAAATATAAATATTAAATATAAATATACGTACATATAAACATAAAGATCTAAATAATGCAGCGTACAGTGTATCATCTGTACTTTTTTATGGAGATCATGTTGTTAAACATTTATAACTCTACCCCTGCATGGAGTTTATTGGTGATCCTATGTAGGCATCAGCAACATCAATATGCACACTTCAGGTTCCATTCCCTCAAGTTTGCCCTGAGGATCATCTGTGAGTATTTACTGAAGAAAGAACATTGTGGAATTCTAAATGCCAGTACCACAACCACTGGGCAGCCTTAGCCTTATAACACAATCTAGCAGAGAGGAGGGAGGTAAACAAGTAGTGGACCTCATTCTGATGCTTTGATCAGCCACCTCCCAAAATGACATATACCAGACAGAATTTGTTCTCTTAAGCAGAAGTGTCAAACATGAACCCTGACAAACCAGAGTGAAATGCAATTGGGACACATTAAACAAAACAACAAAATAAAAATGCAATGAAACGTAATGTTAACATGTGATTTATCTACGTTAATATGCATCTAGAGGAATTCTTGTGAACACTCTGTTTCTGTTTGAGTTCACACCTTGCCAACCCTTGCCCCCTCTCTGTTCATCACTCAACAATCGCCTGTTGAGCATTCACCATCTACAAGACAATATATTCAGGGCCATGAGGGGATAAACATGAATAAGACAGGTCCATTTCTTCTAGTAATTTATAGGATAAAACATATATAGTATCAAAATGGAAAATCATCACATTTGTGGCCATTAGAGTTCTGGAAATTTTTACAAGAATAATTTTTATTCAATGCCTAAGGCAATCAAAATTGTTCTTGCCATTTTAATTATACATGATATCCTTTGCAATCTATCCACTCCCATCTGATTACCTTCTGCTCCTACCTTGTCATATACTGTCTGGAAGCAGAGCTGTTATTTTATTTCATGGGTTAAGTGCATTATTCCCAGTGTAAAAGTTTGAAGCATATTCATGCTCATTATAGCACAAGTTTGAGGACATAATCCATCTCTCGGGATAAGACTCAAACACCAAATTTAGCCTACAGTGTTAGAGACTGATCTCTCCGTAGGTAAGAGGGAAGTGCTCTATGTTAAAGAGGGAAATCGCATTCCTTTGAAGATCTTTGTCAAGATCTGCAAAACCTTCCTAAGTCCTTAAATGGTCACTGCATGTGGAGTGGCTTTTCCCAGCATTAGCTTGTTAAGAGCTCTGGACAATCCAAAGGAGATAAGACCCTTCTGCGTGAAAGCCTGAAGGCATATAGCAAGGCTTCTGGTTAGCCTCTAAGTTGCTTTTCCTAGTTTCACAAAATATATATTAAATTCTTATCTGCAGTTCTATTTTGCTCAGAAATAAAAATATCATCAAAACATATTGTCCAAAAGGAAAAAAAAATGTTTATGGATGTCCAGATGTTAGATAAAAGGAAACAAAATATAAAATTACCAGTCATTAATAATAAAGGTGATTAAAGTACCAATGACCTCAAACCATCTCTGCAAGCCAGAAGACTCCATGTTCAAACTTTTTCTAATGTCACTACACAAAGTCACAAAGTGTAATAGTGAATGCTGAAAAACACATTTTAATCATACCTGCAGAAGGTAAGTACTCTGAATAAAATTAAATCAACCCCATTTTATATGCAGTAATGAGTCAAAATCTCAGATGTAAGCAATTATTGCTTTATCCATCCAACTATCAGCACTGAATAAAAGTAAATTCCTTTTTTTTTTAAGTAAAGGAACTGATTAAAAGAAAAAAAGAAAAGAAAAACAAGTTCACTCTGTTTAAATGCTGCTTAGTGCTCTAGAAGGCTTCCTGCAAATAATCCTGCGATTTAATGAATGCGTTGGTACCTTGGGTAGGTCATTTCATTTGTTCAGGCCTCAGGTAACTGTTTTAAGAGATCACACTAAATGACCTCTCACCTCTCTGTGTGGTCCCTGCCAATGTGACTATCAAGAATCTATGAAAACTTACTAAATTTTAGGAAGAGGAGTACTTTGAAAAAACAGCCAACAAATACTTTTTAAACATTGACAGCATGCAAAGCAACGTGCTAAATGCTGGGGGTACAAAGAAAGACAAAAATAGCAGTCTCTGACCTCAAATAGTTCAAATGCAAATGACAGAGACAGAATGCAAACAACTAGACAGACAAGAGCTGTCCAGCATAGATGGAAAGTAAGGGGTTTGTATTTTATTCTGTAGGCTGTGGAGACCCCTGACTATTTCTGGGCATGTGCAAAGGGGTTGGAGTGGCACGATCAGACCTTTACATAAGAAAGCTTCCTTTGGCAGGTGTCTGAAGCCTGGTAGGAGCAACAGTAGCAGTCCTGGTGGGGTAGAAGGTCCTCATCCTGACTAACTTCTCTGGCATCAGACACTATTGATTACCTTGTCTTTTCCAAAATCTGGGTTTTTATTTTTTCTCTTTGACACTGTATCTTTTCACAATTATCTCATCTCATCTCTATGTTCTTTCTCTGTTTCTACAAACTCCTCCAAAATACAAATGCCTCAGCCTGACATTTAAGCTTTCCACATTCTGGCTACCACCTCTCTTTCCAGACTTATTTCCCAGGGCCTTCATGGACCCACCTGATCCAGCAGTTTTTCCCCCATTACATCTTTCCCTTTCCTGCCTTTACAAAATCAATTCCCTGAAACATGGAATATACTCCTCTTCAATACTGCCTCTTGGAAGCCCTAGATTACCTGGCTCAGGTAATGTGGTACCTACATAGGAAACCTTTTCCAGTTTCCCTAATGATTCCTGTTCTTTCCCTTCGAAATTACCTTGAATTTACAGATATGTATAAATGTAGGCTGCTCCAAAGTGCCATTTCAAACTTTGGTAGCTTATGACACTTAAGACACTTGGGACAGCCTGTATTGTCTCACTCTATAGGACGTCAGGGGCAACAAGGTGCCATAGCGGATAGAGCAAGGCCTGGAGTCAAGAAGACCTGAGTTCAAACCCAGTCTCAGACAATTACTAGCTGTGTGACCCTGGGCAAGTCACTTAACCCTGTTTGCTTCATTTTCTTCATCTGTTAAATAAGCCAGAGAAGGAAATGACAAACCACCACAGTATCTTTGCCAAGAAAACCTCAAATGGCATCACAGAAAGTCAGATACGACTGAAATTGCTGAACAAAATAGAATGCCTGCTTTTTGAGGGCAGGGAAATGGTTTCTTTTTTGCCTGTTTCTATCATCTGGTCTAGTACCCTTGCACATCCTATAGTTAGTGTTGAATAAACACTTGTTGAAATTGATTTAAAGAAAAAAACATTCTAGTATTTGGATCTTCAAATGGAAAAGGGCTGCTTTAGGAGTTCATGAATTTCACCCCACCTTAGGTCTCCTAGTTAATGAATATTTCTCAAAGATGCTGTAGAAGGGGGTTTTGTTCAAGCAGTGGTTGGACTACAAGACCTCTGAGGTCAGTTTCAATCCCAAAATTCTGTGATTTTGTAATCTAACAACACCACTGTTTAATAAAAGGATGAACTGACATATTGAAGTGTTTTTAGCGGACTCGTTTTTACTAAGATCAAACTGCTTTTTATGTTGCCTTTTGGAGGCAACTTGTGCTGACTTGTACTGGGGTAGGAGGCAGTATTAGAGATACTCATAGTTATTTACTACAGAAGAAGAATGGAATCTTTTATTTGCTGGGGAGGAAATAAGTAAAAATTACATCAATTCTATACCTAAGCCTTCCAGGGAATGTTATATTGATTAAGAAATACTGTTCATTTTATCCACAACCTTTAGGTTCTGAATCTTTCAAATAAAACGTGAAAAAGGCCTGATAAATCTCCTGTTACCATTTACAGTTTCTTTGGGACACGAAGGAAGGTCAAATGTTAACCAAGGCAACTTGTCTTTTAATTGGTGAAAATAGAATACTCACAATTTGATTTCTTTAAAAACAATACAATATGCTTTCTTGAGCTAGATTTTATTGCACAGGCCCTGGAGTCAGGAGGACCTGAGTTCAAATCTGACCTCAGATACTTGACACTTACTAGCTGTGTGACCTTTGGCAAGTCACTTAGCCCCAATTGCCCTGCCTTCCCCCACCTCCAAAAGAAAAAAGAAAAGAAAATACATATGGGAATAATGGCACTTGAGAATTTGTCCCCCTCCCTCTAATCTTATCTTTGCTCCCTCCCCTTCTACTCCTTCATTCCCTTAGCTCTATGCTAAATGTCTTGAATTTTAGAATACCTTTATAATTATTTGTAGTATATAAATGGTATTTCATTCAATATAGCAGGTGTAACATGCTCAATTAATATACATCCTTACCTAGAGAAAAAGTGATATATACAGTGTGCGCATATATACGTATTTGAATATATGAATTTAAATAGTCAAAAACATCACTTTTCCTTTTTTTTCCAGTTTAGAAGAAGAGTACTGTTGTTTTTAACCAAGCCTTGGAAGAGAATAAAGCTTAATAAATGTTTTCTTTTTCATTTTTACTAACAACCTCCACATTTGTTTAAAGTGTTTATTTTTTTTTCCTTAAATAGAGCTTGCTATCAAAAGTACAGTATGCAGCTGTGAACTGATCACCTTCACTGCATGGAAGGCATGCAACATGTTCAGTCCAAATGGTCATTATGTTATAGTGATGGAATACTGTCAGCAACTGCGGGGTGAGTGTGCGGCAGGGGAACAAAGTGTCTTTCTAGAATGGGGTAGTTTAGAAAATGGGTAAACAATGATAAATTTCATGGCAACGGATTTCATTTGATTTTCACTGGCTTCTTCCAGATTCTCCATTAGATTGCTTTTGAACACACTGTACTTCTTCAATTGCTACTTGTCAAAGAAATTTTCTGGGTCAAATCTTGCGTCTGGTAACATCTAGGTGGCTTCTTTGGGAATTCTTCATATTACACTAGGAAAATTCAACTTATTGTAATTACTTAACATCAAGCCCATCACATTTTCATTCTTCTAAACAAAGGGGGAAGGCATCAACATTAAATTTATTTTAGCAAATATTAAAAATTACTTTTTCCTTTCAAAAGCACTAAATCAATAAACTATGGACAGCTTGTGTAGCACATTTCCAAGACTGTAGTTGTGTTTATAGTCATAGTTGTAGCAGTAGATGTTGACATGACATTAAATCAATTCACAAACATCAATTTATTTGCATTTAGGCATTGTTCTTTAAATAGGATTTTAGGGAAGCAGATAAGGGGAAGAGTCTCAACCTATGATCTTATCAGAATAGGGACTTCACAGTGTGGAAAGTTTTTCTATGAGTTCAGATGGCAACTGACTACCTCTAGATTAACTTTTCACACAGGTTCTGCACCTATCATCTAATCAAGCCAGATTCCTGGCCCTTTCCCATATAGACTATTCCATCTCCCACCTCCACACCTTGTCATAGTCAATATTACCCCAGGTCTAAAATACTCTTTTTTCTGTCTTCTCACTTCTTTAGGAATCCCTCACTCTGTTCAAGGCCTACGTCAACTGTCACCTCCTTTGATTAAGTCCATCTTTATCCTCCCGCTCGTTTTATTCACACACCCCACTGGAAATTACATTGTGATATTACATATTATATATGTAAACACATATATATCCACTTATATAGGTTTGTGTGCATATATACATATGCATTGCATGTTTACATATATACAGATTGTTTATACATATGCAATGCACACACATAGACATATCTATGCTTATGTATATCTATATCTATATATAAATGCTCTCATACAGACATATGTGCATGTTTACATATATTTGTGAATATACATGCATGTTTATGTGTGTTTAAATAATATATGCCTATATGTTGAGAGAGAGAAGAATGCGCTAGATTGTTTGCACATATGCAGTGCACACACATACAGACATATATATGTGTGTGTGTGTTCTTATACAAACATATGTGCATATTTACATATATCTGTGAATATACATACATGTTTGTGTGTGTTTAAATAATATATGACTATATACTGAGACAGAGAGAGAAGAAGAAGAAAAGAAAAAGGAGAAAGAAGAGAAGAAGAAGAAGAAGAAGAAGAAGAAGAAGAAGAAGAAGAAGAAGAAGAAGAAGAAGAAGAAGAAGAAGAAGAAGAAGAAGAAAAGAATCTACCGGGCATAAAGTAAAGAAAATAAGAGTTTAAATCTAGCCTCAGACACTTATTAGCTATGTGACCTTGGTCAAGTCATGGGGTCACAGGACAAATCTACCTCAGTTTCCTCATCTGTATAATGGGGATGATAACAGAACCTACCTCTTAGGATTGCTGTAAAGGTCCAATGAGATATTTGTAAAGCACTTTTAGCATAGTGCCTGTCATATAGTACATCATTAATAAATGCATATTTCCATAATACTATATACGTGTATATATATATATACACATACATATACATACATACACACATATATACATACACACATATACATGTTAGATTTACTTATCTATGCATATTCTATATTCTCCTCCCTCCCTCCTCCCCCAACAGAATGTAAGGTCATTTATAGCAGTCACTGTCTTGATTTGTCCCTGCATTCCCAGAAAGGACTTTAACAAAATGTTTATTGATTTATTCTTGATGATAGTAATAGAAAGTGGCCAGGGTCACTGAGAGATTCTGCCTTGTCCATCGTCACCTAGTTAATGTGGTCAAAGGCCAAATTCCAAGGTAGATACTCTATTCACTACACCAGAATGTTTCCCTCTTCATATTCTAATCTAGAAATTCTTCCTTGAACCTGATCAAAGATCTTCCAATTGTTTTCTAAAACGCATATAAATAAACCAGGTGCCACTGCTGAAAAGTATGCTATCAGATCTCTGAGATGGAATAACTTACCAATCCTTATTAAATCTGTGTCTCCTATATATGTATTTAGATTATTTTATATTTACATATAAATGTAAATAGATAGATAGATAGATAGATAGATAGATAGATAGATAGATTAGATATTTAGCTTGTATTTAGAAAGTTTTTGATCACAAACCTTAGAGACTTCTTAGGTCTTTTTTGGTTTTAATTGCTGGTGAATTTTGTATATAGTTGTGCCCTTGCTTCACCCTCTCAATGTTCCCTTCCCTCTGCCACACTCCTCACCCCTGCCCCCCAATGATAGCCAAAGTCATATCTGGTCCCTTGCCAACACAATTAAACATTTATCTCCATGGGGTGTGAGAGGCTATTTATTAAGTCATTCTCTTCTATTTATTCCGTAAATCTAAGTTCCATATCATAAATTTAAAGTACGTGATGAATGGTAGTGCAGTGCAAGTTAGGGATCAAACAGGCTAAACATTGCCATCATCACCAACTCATTAAAAGTGAATTAAAGAACAGAAGAGAAGAAATGGTCACACCTTAATAAATAATTACTTGGCAGACACTCACCAGCATTAAACATTGAGCTTTGAATCTAAATGTGTTGGTAAGTCGTTGGGATCAAGAAATGTACATGGTCCCTAGCCAATTCTTAGCACTAAGTTTACATTAAGTAAGAATAATAGTGCTTCCTAACTCATAGAATGGACACTTTGGATAAATTGTTTTGCTCTAACGCCTTTGCAAACTCATTCATGAAAGAGCTTGTTAAGATTATTTCTCTAGAGGATTAGTAAAAGAGAAAGAAATCCATCTTGTATAACGCCTTAATTTGCTATCAAATTTCAGAGTTCTAGAAAAATACACCCTAGTATATACTGGTGATTGCTGATCATGATCATTACATTTGTCTTCTTAGACACTTTAGAATTTATATTTCATCTTTGAGCTTTCACAACAACAAAACAACAGAGTCTTCTAGTTTCCCCACTCTGTTTCATTAATAAAATTAAATGAGTTTTATTTTGATTAATTTTTATTTTAGTTAGATTAAACAAAACGATTGATTTTTACATGGGGGGGGATTTACATCAGCTGAACATGCCTCCTTCTACCTTGTAACTGGGCTGGGTGGCCAGCATCTGGGTCAAAAACAAAGGCTGATGAAACAGAACTTAGGTCCAACTGAAACTGAGAGATTTCGAGTGTTTTTTGGTGGCCAACTGACCTCTTTTCATCAGTTTTGGGCAAACCAATGAAGAAAGGGGGAAATACTGGGCAACAGTGGCTTAGTTATCCCCATCGTTCTCTGAGACAAGGCATTTAAGAGAGTTAGCAGCTGTAAACATTCCCCTGATAGTAGATAAGAAATCTGCTGAAAGGTGGTTTTGAGCAAGCAAACCTCCTAAACATACTAAGTTAATCATTAGCGTCATAATATATATGCATTATGACAGCAAAGGAAACAAAAGCCAGTGCCCTATGGTGAAGGGCTTTTTATGTGTTGTAAAGGGCAAGAGAAATCAAAGCTATACCAGGAAAAGTGAGAAATAATTACATTTCTTAGGGAAACATAGTATGAACTCCTTTTCATTCTTTTATTTTCTTGAGAGAGAAACTAAATCTATTCTCTCTCTTTGGAAAGTTATGTCCCTAGGGATAGCTAAGTTTTCAAGTGAAGTCAATGAGATAATTTTGTCTAAAGGAGAATTTCCACTTTTTGTATTTCAGTACTTTGAACAGAACCACAGAATTCAACATATAATCTTACTTTGCTAAAATGCTAAAGGTAAAAAAGTAGTTATTCCCCAATTGCACCATGCTATGTATGCCTAGGAATATATATTTTCTTGTAATACATACATTTCCACCAGCAGCACAGCAACACCTGTAACATCTTGAAGATGGAGAGCAGGGGTGTCAAATCCAATACAAATGGACATCCCTAATTTTCTCCATAAGGACCCCTTCAGACTGCATATTGACTTAGTTTTAAAATGTAATGCTATCTATGTTTCACTGTATTTTTATTTATTTCATCAAATATTTCACAATTACATTTTAGGCTGTTTTGAGCCTCACTAAGAAGTGTTGCAGGCACCTCTGTTGTGACACCTCTGACACAGAGCATCCAGTATTAGAGATCCTTAAATGCATTGTGGGTTGGAGAGAGAGTACCAAAGAATGCTAGATTTCAGTGCTTTACTGCTATATGTCGGTCTGCATATTAATAACTTCCTAATTTTTCTTTTTTACTTCTGCTCACAACTGTTACTCAGCCATTGTTCTTCAGGGGAAAAAAGTAGTAGGTTGTACCGGAAAGAGTATGGCATTGGAATTAGGTAGATGAGCTTAATTTTTAAATACCATCTCTTACTATTATTTTTCCTTTGGTGCTGAAGTTGTAGTTGACTTGACAAATTCAAAACCCCATTACTAGCAATTATATTTTTACAAGCCTAGTATGACAATTCACCAATATCATATGCCAAAGATCTCTCCCAGGAAGAGGTCTAGACCTCCCATATGAATACTTGGTTAGCCAAACACCACTGTTTTGTTCACTGCTCATTCAGGTTTTCTGTGCCAAATTGTGAATCCAAGCCTGTGTTAGTTTTCCCAAAGGCAGTCTGATTTTATTGCTCCTTGCCTAGTAGGATATCATCCCACAGTGCATTGCTAAGGTAACAGAATTCAATGACAGAATTAATCTCTGTCATGATGATCATATTTGGGGAAGATGTAAAGTTTGGGTTTTTAATATTTGATTATCTTTGGGAGGCAAATAGAACTTCCATGTAATTAAACTATAACTGTTTCAACACAAAATCTTTTTTTAACTTCAGTTTTTTTCTCATTTAGGGAGGATATCAATGGTGGACTATCAAACCTCACCCTCATCCTAGCCACATAGCCAACTTATTTTTCTCTTCCTATCCTACATCTCAATGACTATACCTTTTACTCCTGTTCTTTGACACTCCATATTGTTGTATAGTCAATGTTGCTGTTCAGATGTTTCAAAAATGTCTGATTCTTTGTGACCCCATTTGGAGTTTTCCTGGCAAAGATACTTGAGTGGCTTGGCATTTCCCTCTCCAGCTCATTTTACAGATGGGGAACTGAGGCAAGCAAGGTTAAGTGACTTGCCCAGAGTCACACAGTTAGTGTTTGAAGCCAGATTTGAATTCAAGAAGATGAGTCTTTCTGACTCCATGCCTGGAACACTATCCGCTGCACCACCTAGCTGCCCTTATAGTTAATGCATGTTAATACAAATAGTTAATACAAATAAATACAAGAAATTCAGGGTGAGAGACAAGTAGATGGAAAGTCAGGAAGGTCCTCATGAATCAGGTCATTCTTGAGATGAGCTTTTAAAGAAACTAGAGATTTTGTGAGGCAGAAAAGAGGAGGGCATTCTGGCATGAGGAACAGTTTGTACAAAAGTAGAGAGATGGGATATGGAATGTCGTGTAAAGAATTGCAAGGAGATTAGTTTGACTAAGCTATAGGATACATAAAAGGTGGTAATATGTAATAAGGCTAAAAGGGAGTAATAAATAACAAGGCTAGAAAATGTAGGTTAACGCCAAGCTGAATGTGGAGAAGTTCGTAATTGATTTCATCAACTTTATGAATGACACAAAGTTGTAAGAAAAAGCTAACTCCCTGAACAAATCAGGATCGAAAAATAATCTTTCCAAGCTAGAATGCTGGGCTGCACCTTGTAAAATAAAAAATTAATAAGTTTATACAGAATTCTATGTTGGATTTATAAAATCAGCTTCAAAGATCAAGATATTGGGAAAATGCAGTTAGATAATTGTTCATCTGAAAAAGATCTGGTATATCCAGTGGACCAAAGCCTCAATATGAGTCAGCTATATGATATGGCAGCCTGAAAAAAAGAAGATAATAAGATCTCAGGCTGCATTAAAAGAGGCAAGGTGCCCTTGGTTAGACAGGTCTACATTCTCAGCCCTGGGTGGCAGCGTGGAGAGGTTTTTATATTCATCTGTGCTCTCTACTCAAACCTCAGTAATCTCCCTCCAGGCCCTCATCTCTCTCATCTGGAGTATTTTGGTAGCTACCCCACTGGTCTCTCTATAACCAGTCTCTGCCCTTCCTATCTATCCCCTATAAAAGTGCCAAAAAGACATTTCTAAAGCACAGGCTTGACTGTGTAAATCCTTTACTCTAGAAGCTCTAGTGACTCCCCATTACCTTTAGGATGAAATTCAAACTCTTCTAATTTGATATTTAGAGCTCCCCATAATGAATCTCCCATTTCCCTTTCAAGTCTTATTATTTTATACACAGAAGCACAGGAGAGGTGAGTTGGGAAGGACCTTTGCTGCTATCTAGTGCAATAGTTAAATTACTCTTCATGTACTTTCTATGCTAAAGATGGCACAGTGGATAGAATGCTGGGGCCTGGACTCAGGAAGAGTCATCTTCTTGAGTTCAAATCCAGCCTCAGACTCTAGCTAGGTGACCCTGGGCAAGTCACTTAACCCTGTTTGGCTAAGTTTCCTCATCTGTAAAATGAGCTGGAGAAGAAATGGCAAACCACTCCAGTACCTGCTTAAAAAAGCCTAATTGTGGTCATGAAGAGTCATACATGACACTAGTTAAACTGGCCTACTAACTTTTTTTGATGTTGTTGAAAGCATTCCATCTTCTACGTCTTTTGTGTTTGCTCAAGTTCTATCCCACACCTAGAGAACTCTCCTCATTTCTCTGCTTCTTAGAACATGTACAACCCTTCTAAAACTCAGTTTAAGCATCACCTTCATGCAGAGACTTTTTCTTCCCCTCCTCCCAGTTGCCTCCAGCTTTTAGTGTTCCACCCAAATCACTGTGTCTTTTGAATACATTCTCTATTCATTTGTGAACATGGCTGATACTCCTAGGAGAATTCAAACTCCTTGTGGGCAATTAATGGTTCATTTTTCTCACTCTATCCTCACTACCTAGCATGATGACTAGTATATAGGAGTCACTTAATAACTGCCTATTTGTTGAAGGAAATTCTGGATATGAATTTTTAGGAAAGGCATTGGAATTCTTAACCTGGAGAAAATTTTTGGAGGAAGTGAAAGCAATCTTAAAGTATTTACATGGCTTCCATGTTCAAATGGAACTAGATTTGTTCTGTTTAGCACCAAAAGGCAGAAGTAGGGGCAATAGAAGAGGAAGGGGCAGTGCTACAAAGAGGCAAAGTTAGGTTTACTATAGGGAAAAATGTCTTAATATTCCTAATATGTTGTTGTTGAGATGTTTTTCAGTTATGTCTAACTCTTCCATGAACCCAGTTGGGGTTTTCTTGGCAGAAATACTGGAGTGGTTTGCCATTTCCTTCTTTAGCTCATTTTAAAGATGAGAAAACTGAGGCAAACAGCATTAAGTGACTTGTCCAAGCTCACACCGCTACTAAGTGTCTGAGGCCCGATTTGAACTCAGGAAGATGAGTCTTCTTTACTTCAGGCCCAGCGCTCTATCCATTGTGCCACCTACTTGCCCCTTCTAATATTTAGAACCATGAAAAGGTAGAATGGTCTGCCTCTAGAGCCCTTCACTGGAGGGCTTCAAGAAAAGGCCAGATGACTTCCCAGGTATATTGCAGGGGGAATTTTTGTCCAACTTTAGATTGGGTAGTTGTCTCTACAGTCCCTCAGATCTGTGATGATTCTGGTGTTTATTATAATGCTTGGCATACAGTAGATGAATAATACGTTTTTCCAGTATGACTCATTATATACTGTTAATGAAACATCAATACTTGATGCTCACATTTTGTTTTTCATGTAACAATGAAAATTTTATGTGCATCTTGGTGAGTTTGGGGATGTAGTATGTCCTTATTATGAACATAAAGGCAGAGTAAAAGAAAATAAAAAAGATCAGAGAAGAAAAGACAGCATTTGGGAGATGTGAAATTACAAACTGACAAGCTGAGTGATATCTTCCATATACAAGAGGAACAAGAGGAAGGTCCCCAGGATAGTGGTAGATGAAAGATTTATGATCAAACATGAACAAGAATTGTCCGAGATGAAAAGTTGTAATAAGGATTTTAACCTGTACTGTTGGAGAGGGTACCTTGTATCAATGAAATCATGATCCACACAAAGTATTAAGGTATAAATATAGGAGATTTCAGAAAAGGCATATAAATGCCCCTCTACAAAGACACAATCCAATAGGGGGAAATTCGAAAAGAAGATATTCAACTCGTGCGTTGCCTAGTCTTAAATTCTATTCCCTAAGCCAGAACCCAATGATCTTTGTAAATGTTATTAGCAAGAAATTTCCAAGTTTATAGGATTAAACTGACAAGTAAAATACTCTCCCTCCTCCACTCTACCTACTGACTTCCCTTTAAATCCCAAGTGATATCACTTCCTAATTCTAGTGTTTTCCCTCTGTTAATTATTTCCCAATTATCTTATATGTACCTTGATTTGTATGAATTTGTTTGCATGTTTCCCCACTCCTGTCAGCTTTTAAGCTCCTTGAAGGCAGGGACTGTCTTTTGCCTCTTTTTTTGTCCCCAGTGTATAGCACGGTGCCTGGCACATACTTGGAGCTTAATATATATTTATGGATTATATTGATATCAATGTCAATTTGGGATGCTGATCCCAAAATGTCAACTTTCCCATGAAATCTCTAACCAGAGTATATTCAAAGAGAAAGAAAAATAACGATAAAATAAATGAAATTTAATTCTAAAGATTCCGATATTTTTCCTACTACCACATATAATTTTCAGTTCCATAAAAAAACAAGAATATTGAATAAAGTTATCAAATTTCCTCTGGTAATTACCAGTACAAATGAGGAGGACTACTAGCACAGATAATCAAAAACAATATAAAATCCAAAATATTACCACATTATATGATTTCTTCAATAATACTACTACTATAACATTTTAAAATTGTCTTCAATAAAGAAATCATCGAAAGCACACATCAACATGGAATTTTATTTATCATATCCAAAATATCATTAACTGAAATTTCTATAGCTAAAGCAGCCAGTGCAAATAGAGACACTAAAAGGATGTGTGTCTGTATATGCATGTGTACACACACACAGAGTCACTGATGCTGACTATATTTATGGGTATTCATGGCTTATCATTGCACACACTGCTACAGATTGCTAGCTGGTGAAAAGGGATAATTAACATATATGTGACTGAATTTTCCAAAATAGAAAATTTCATTTTGCTGATATAGACAGTCACTGAAAACACATCTCTGAATAATAAGAAAAATCCAATGGTAATTCAATATAGACTGTTATACCTTTTGGCTTTAACAGTAATACCAATAAAATATGGAAGACATAAACAACTCTTTCTACTTTGTTCTTTCATAAAGAAAAATGTAACTTTTTAAAAGAGAAAAAAATAACCCATTATAGTTAACTCAAAAATAATTGTTTTCAAGTACAGTGTCAATTGTCATGGTTCATTTCTGTTTTTCTTTTCCTGCCTAACAGTTTTTTTTTAAACGAAGTCAGTTTTGAGTAGAAAGAAGGGCAGGAGTCAGGGAGAGAAGCCTATTTCCCTTTCTATAAAAATGATATGTGAACAAGTCTGTATCTGTCCATTGAAAATAATCTATGTGTCCATTCACTGAATTACAAATTATACTTCTCTGCTTTGGGGAAAAAATAATCACAAAAGGCCTGCATCAAATGTCAAGTGTGCTAGTCTGTTGTATATGTCCCATTATACATGATAATGATGCATTTGAGCCTTAGATTTCTATTTATGTGGTAAGATTTTGATGCATAGTATTCTTCTTTTTCAACTTTGTGAAGAAATAATGATGCTTTAATTTTTAAAGTCACACTTAATATACAAATGTATGTTTAAATGGCACATGCAGATTCATCCTTACAAAAATTGTAGCATAGAAAAAGGCAACCTCACACAAAGTATGAAGCCATCAAGAAAATAGACACTTTAAGTAGTGAACAATATCATTTTAAATAAAATTAACACATTTCTCAGTCTTTCGGTCATGATTGGCATCAATTCTATTCCTGTATCAGTAAATAACAGAAGCATATATTTGTCTGGCTTTTTCCTTAAAAATACAAATTTCCACTTTGGACTTAATAAAGTCAAGTAACATGGTAAGCAATTTATCTAATTTTGCTGAATGCATGAGTGACTTACAGCATAAACAAAGTCATCTCAAAAACAGGATTTCAGAAATTAAAATGTAGGTGGTACACTGGATATAGCATTGGGCCTAGAGTGAGGAAAACCTGACTTTAAACGTGATCTCAGACAAGTACTGGGCAAGTCACTTAATCTCTATTTGCCTTAGTTTCTTCAAATGTAAAATGGGGATTATAATAGTACATATCTCCCATGGTTGTTAGGAGGATTAAATGAGATAATATCTTTAAAGTATTTAGCACAGTGCCTGGCACATAGTGGGTGTATAAATGCTAGCTATAGTTATTATGATTTTGTTATAATTATTAGAACAAAGGTGTTAAATATAGACTGGTTGACATCCAGGAGGATTTTAGTTGCCTTCTTCAACCCAACTGTTTCTAAAGCACCCACATTTATTGCTCTAATAAAAGGAAGAATAAACCAGAAAATAAATTAGAGAGGCAATTACATAAAAGTGTCTATTTCATGTTATATTGGAACCTGGTATATATTAAGTTATATACTTCATTTTACAAGGTTTTGAAACTAGTAAAAATCTGTAACAACAAAACAACCAGTTAATTCAGAGAGGGGGAAAAACAGTGGCTGGGTATCATCGAGACAAAACAATCCTTCCATTGACGAAAGTCCACTTGCTAATTTGCTGTTTTGATGCCAGGTAGACAAAAGTCACAAAGTGTTATGCTTTGTTTCTTTAAATGGATTAGTTGCTCATGGGTTTGTGTTTATATAACATCAAATTATAGTTTGTTGTGTTCTATATGAATAGAGATGGTTTATTTATTTTGCGATTCTATTATATTCAACTTGTTATTCCTTTTAAATATATAACATTAACATGTAAATTTCTTTTTTGCCTTTTTTTCTTCCATCCTCCCCCAGAGATGTGTCTCATTAGATGCAAATAGGTATGTGTAGATAGATAGATGATAGGTAGAGATAGAGATATATACATATATATCTTGATGGATATCGATGGACGGACAGATGGATAGATAGATAGATGGATGGTTTATTCCCAATTTTCTGTTTGTGTGGCATCCATATCTGACACATTTCTCCAAATGCTCCTATATAATATCTCCATATATAAAGGTGTCAAACGAAAATGTAGATCCTTGGTCAATCAGTCCACAAGTGTTTATGAAATGCCTGCTCTGCTCCTAACACTGTTCTCGTTAGTTGACATGCTTCTCGCACTGACTATAAATGCATAACCCTGATTTTTCCAAAGGGAAGGAGGCAGGGTTGAGAGGAGCTCAGGGGCAAAGGCAAGACCAGCAAAGAGAGGAAGCCTGTAAGCTTCCATGTAATTACCATGGGCTATACCACACAACCACTCATAGCCTGATCAAATTGGCAATTTATTGAAAAGCTTAGACTTCAGTAGTCAGAAATTGCTTTAAAAGAGGAATGAGGCAGATATAAATTTTGCGGATCTTGCAACTTAGTTAACAAAGTGATACCTTGGTTTCCTTGAGCTGCACTAATTCCTCCTGTAATTACCCATTCTCGGGAATCAATCTCGGATACAGCCATCTGATTGTTTGGGGAGCAGGAAGGGAGGAGGTGCCCCCTTGGAAGGAGGCTGGGGTGATGACTCAGAGTCTGCTTTGGCAGAGATGTGATGCCCTGAATGCAATGTCTCTTCATGGTGTTCTCTGCCCAATTAGAACCAGGATTTTTTTTCCCAAGAAAAAATGAATTTCTGTCTCAAGCCCCTTGACTCTTACTATGGCTAATAAAGAATTCTCAGTCAGCAATCTGCAGAATGGGGAAGCTGGGGATAATACAACTGGGCAGCTTTTACAAGCAAAACAAAACACCAAGGAAGGGGAATAAAAAGACCAACAAACAATATAAGCTTCCCCATAAGACTCATATTATTTTAAACATTTTTAAAAGGAAAGAAAAAAAAAGCTACAACAGCTCATACTATAATGACATGAGTTTGGGATTAACATGGCAAATTGCACCTGTACTATTTAGTCAGAAAGCAACAAGTTGTGAGGCAAAGTAGAGGAAACTAGGAAACAGGGCCAAGGCCACTGACACTCATGGTGGCTGATTAAGCTGTGAGCAGACTCTAAATAAATTCCATCCCCCAAATCACCCTCATTCTGGCTGTTGGGGCTGGCTTGCATGCTGTGCATGCAACAGGAGCCTGCAACCAAATCTACCACTCAGCATCAGGGCTTCAGCCCCAGACAGGGAGAGTGGGCTCCCAGACTGGGATGCTGGTGGGGGTCAGCTTTTAGAGACAGAAAGAAGCAAAGCCACTGCTTTAAATACAAATCAGCACACATCTGATTAAAACAGGCTTCATGCAAAAGAGAAGAGTGGAAAAGGACCAGGGTTTCGTTGTTTTAAACGGTACAAACACAAGTACAAATATCTCAATCTACAGAAAAACAATGCACTCTCTCACCTAGAACAATGAACAAGGACCTTAAATATACATACAGAATCCCTAATATACCTTGTAACTTTGAAAGAATTTTCTTGATAAAATCATAGACACTTTCCTAACTGATATTCAAAATATGAAAATATGAATATAAAATATATGAAATATGGTTTTGCCATATGGAACATAAGTCTGCTCTCTATATAGTGGTTAGGTGGTTCAATAGATAAAGCATTGGATCCTTAGTTGGGAAGATCCAAGTTTGAACACTGCCTCAGACAATTACTATAGGTATGACCCTGGGCAAGACACTAAAACTACTCAGCTTCCCTTTCCTAATCTATAAAATGGGGGAAATAAAAGCACCTGATTAAAGTTCAAATGATATGACAGATGTAAAACACTTTGCAAACCTTAAAGCATTATAGGAATGTTTAGCATTATATTTATTATATTATATTATTATTATATTATATTTATTTATGCATTATATTTAATATTTAACTTAAATATTTAATATGAAATTTGCCAGTTAGAAATTTATTTTGTTTTTGATTTTACAAAATGTTTGGAACATAGATAGTATTTCTCATGAGAAAAATTAGGAAAGTGATAACTCCAACTGGACATTACCAAAAATGAAAAATATTATGGAACATAAGCCAAATGTCACTTAATAAATGTTGATGCTATATTGAAGGGTTCAGCATTATAATCTATACTATATTATTTCTATAATAAAAATTAAAATGAAATAACCAACTATGACCCAATTTCAGCTGAACTTGATTTCTATAAGTTTTTTTTTCCTATCTAGGAAACATTTCAAAAGAGTAGATGAAATTCATGATTAATACATTATAAGACAAGCATTTTATTTATTGCTTCCTTTTTTCTCCTTTGTTTCCCAGTGGAAAATAGCATCCTACAACCAAATTCACCAGTATATTGAAAACAAAAATAAGGTGAAACTAGTAGAAATCTTTAAAAGCATAATGGAACTATCTATGGTACCTTCATCAAAGCTTAATGCTTCTGTTGCTGGAAGTGTTGCTCTTCCAAAGCTTTAGAAATTATACTCATAGATGAAAGTCATCTAGATGCTAGATCAGCCAATCAATCCTGGGGATCAATAGTGTGACAGGAAGACAAGTTCAAATCTCTGCTCAAACACTTACTAGCTGGGCAAGTCACTTAACCTTTGTTTGTCCATTTTCTCAACTGTAAAATGAGGATAATAGTAGCACCTATCTTGCAGGGTTGTTGTGAGGATCAAATAAGATAATATTTTTTAAAGTGATTGTTAGCACAGTTTCAGGCATGTAGTAGATGTTCTGTAAATGCTTATTCCATTCCCCCTCACTCTCACCACCAGATTCAACAAAATAGACTAAACAAGTATCAAACATTGTCAAACCATAATCAGGTAAGTAGGAAGACTGATGGTGTCAACTTTCATAGTGTTACCCTTAATGAAAAAAAACTGGGTACCAAAATAATGTGCTGGTTTTGGATAGGACAGAAAATGCATGTCGAATGAATATGGAGTTAGAAAACAGAGACAAAATTTTGTGCTGGACATTTATTATCTGTCACTGGGAAATGTTAGTGCAATACCTGGCCTATAGTAGGTATTAAAGAAATATTTGGGATGGGTTGAATACACAGCACATTTTGATCATTTTGTATGTACTTCCTGAAGATATTAAAACCACGAGTATGGCACTGTGGGCCGAAAAGTAACAACAATGGGGGAAAGTACATCATGAGATTGGCATGGCTCAATCAGAAAGGTTAGGTCTCACAAATGTAGACTGTTTGAGATCAGAAAATGCTTTACTGTGGCTAGATCAGTGGTGAGCAATGTGCTTTTGGATGTCCACTTAAATGATGCAGATATTCACCAAAGACAAACTGAAGGGTATATAACATCTAGTCTCAATAATACACATATATAAAATTTACATAATACAATATTTAAATATTTTTAAATTAAATATATAAATTAATATCTAAATTAAGTCAAATATTTAAATGAAATATATGAATTAATATTAAATTAAATTAAATATTTAAATTATATATATATGTATGTATATATATATATATATATATATATATATATATATAATAAACATTCTTATAATGCTTTAAGGTTTGCAAAGTGTTTTACATCTGTCATATTATTTGGACCTCAGAACAACCCTCTGAATCAGGTGCTTTTATTTCTCCCATTTTATAAATGAAGAAAGTGAAGCTGAGTAGTTTTAGTGTGTTGCCCAGGGTCACATGTATAGTAATTGTCTGAGGCAGTGTTCAAACTTGGATCTTCCCAAACAAGGATGCAACGCTTCATCTATTGAACCACCTAACCACTATATAGAGAGTAGACTTATGTTCCATATGGCAAATTATATGCCCCCATGTATTCTCTTGAGGAAATTTCAGTGCAATTACCAACAGGGAATGGTAGACAAAGTAGAGTATCTAGGGCATGATTCCACCGTACCATCTCTGGTGACTTTTTGACCCTAGGATCAGACAAATTTCAGACTTTATCCCATTCAGTTCACATCCTATCATTATAGAAAATGTACTGAACCATTTGTCTCTATTTCCAATTCCACAACTAACTTCTAGTTATACATGATAGTATGGATGAAAAGAGCAAATATATATATTGAGTGGACAAATGAAAAGGAAAGTCCAATTTTAACTACTTTAAAACACTTTCCCCACCATTTAAGTTCAACTTATAACTCAAGTTATAAATACTGATAACTCTAGATTTATAACAGAAGTCAAATAGCACACACATACACACACACACACACACACACACACAATAAGCTCATTTTAATCCTTACTTTTGACTTCCCCTCTACAAAACCATTACCTGAACTGCTAATGAGGAAAAAAAAAACTGACTCATTTAAGGTTTACCTCTCAATTTTCTTAGGATGAAAACAGGATTGAGTAAGTAAAAGACAAAAAGTAAATCTAAGCAAGATCATCAACTAAAAAAATCAACCAGCCATATCTTTACCATTTTGGTAAGTAGATTGGTCATATTACAAATTAGCAGAATAGGCGGACACCTACAATTCCATTCAAAAAATATCAATTGAATGCTATGGTGCCCTTTCCCAAAATATCTCAATTTCAGTCCTGTCCCTATACCCAGAACTCCATCAGTAAAGATTGATTCATTTAGTTCACACATTTTGAAACACAAATGCTTCCTGGGAGAAGTAAGAACAAGGCTTAGGGAGAAGGATACCCTAACATGTGCTTTAACATTTTGCTTCAAGACAACCTGGTAAATATACAAAAATCAAATGAAAAGGTAATTTATTTCTCTCCAAAGCTTTTTTATAGCCTCAAACTAGCAATTTCATTTCATCCTATTCAAAGGTGTGTTGGATTCAGCTCTAAACAGGAAAGTAGATTGTTAAATTTTCAATTTGAACATTTAGACCTCTGAAATCATCAATATTTAAAACCCAGGGCTTGATTTATTGCCTTATTGATTGCCTAGACTTAAGAAAGTGACAGAGAAAATGTTAAAAATTCTGACTAAATTTAAAAGTATATCATGAGCACTTTCATTTTTTCCAGAGAGCCAGTTGTTAAATATTTACTAACATATTCCTGATGCTAATACAATTTCATTTCATTATTGTCCTTCCCTTGTTCCCTATTTTCTTCAATCTATCAATCTCAACTTTCCTTTCATCTATTTACCTACTGAACTACATTCTTATCCACATCATATTTTTTTCCCTCTTCCTCCATTTTACTTGCATTCCAGATGGCTACATCCCTTTTTCTTCTGAGGCTTCTACTGCTGGTCTGCTTTGATCACTTAATGCTTTATTTATTCACTTCTTAACCTAGATTTCTGGAAGAATAAGAAATAAAAAACTTACATGTATCATGAGATCGTTTTTAATGGACTAATTTTTGTTAAAAACCATCTCACCCATTGAGTGTCTCCTCTTGCAAAGTCATTGGGGAAATCTCACATACTGAAATGCCTTGAGAAGATTATGAACACGTAGATTCCCAAAGCTTATCTGTATTCTGGGGTAATGATAAAATGAGAAAACTCTGATTGGTTGACATAACTGGGAGGTGGGGGGAACCTTAATTTAGAGCCGCACAAGGCCTTAACCTGGAGAGTACTGAAATACTAGCTATGGTAAATGCTGCTGGCAGCAACTTGATATAAGGGAATTACTTGTAAGAAATTTTGCCCCCAAGATATTTTTATGGAAATGATGAAAACTGGTAAATTCTTTCCTGCATTAAGTTACCTAGAGCATTGAATCTGTAGCTTGCACAGCTGTTTAATTTTCACTGGAATTACTGGGAATTAGGGGCTATAAAATTATATCTTATGCCTGCTAATCTGTTAAATTGATAAAATAAAAATTCCGTTTTCACTTTTAATTATTTTTTACATTGAAATGTCCTTCCCTCTCCCCATTCCCATGCAAATCTCAACAAGTAGTTCAGGATAAAAATGAGGAAACTACCTTTATTTATCAAAATAGGTTGCTTAAATACTGTTGAAAATGTCATACTCTGTACACATGATAGAGGAACGGAATAGATAAGGACATGTTCTAATTACCCTGTGCCCCTATCTCAAGCCATCTCTTGTGGTAACTGTAGTTAGGGGAGAAAGTATTGTACGCAAATCCTCTCATAAAGAAGCTCAGAGAACCATGGGATTTTGTAGGTGGAAAAGAAACCTTAGAGATTATGTAGTCTCATTTTACAAATGAGGAAAGTGTGGCCCACAGGGGTTAAATTTCAACATAAAAAATTAGATGCCTGATAGAGGGGGGAAATTAAGTAGGACAAAGTTGGGAAGTATTTCTTATCAATAAAAACAAAGATCCAGAATAGTAGGGGGACAAGGTGAGGTAAAAGGCAGGCAAAGTTTGTTTGCTATGGTAGGATATTCTGTGCAACTCATTTTCCTTTCTTTTTCTTTGCTCTGGTATTGAAAAAGGAATCAAGAAGCACTCAAAAGTCAGTTTTTAAATTATACAATGATTACCTTAAATGACTTATGCAGAGATAATCACCAAGCTCGTGCAATACTAAAAGCTAACAGCTGATATTTCTATAACAATTATATATTACAAAGTGTTTGTTTATGTTATCTCATTTTGTCCTGACAGCAATTCTGCCATACATAATGATATTTCATGTGTATTTAGCACCTTAAAATTTTCAAATTATCATCGCCATTCCTTAGATGTGGAAACTGAGGCTGATAGATATTAATGACTTCCTAAAAATCGCATAGCTAGTAGCAAAATTGGAATTTGAACACGTCTCCTGTATCCAAATCTCGTGGTTTTTTCCCACTATATCATATCAAGAAGTTATAATGCAGTATAGTGATAAACAGTCCATACAATTCTGATGCTAAGGGATTTTGGTGTCAAGCAAATTTTAAGGTTAAGGACAAACCACTGGAAAAGGTTTCTGACTCCAAGTTAAGATTAAATGTTAGTGGAAAGTCTATCAAATTGTCACTCTACAAGCTTGTGCACACCTGTGGCTAAATAGCCTAAATTGCAGGATCTGCTTTCTTTTCTTTTGAGAGGCAGATATACTTTCTCAGAAGACTGGACCTAATATCATAAGATCTAAAACTTGAAAAGACCCTAGAGATTATTTAGTCCAAAACTTCGATTTTATAAATGATAAAACAGAAGCTCTGATGGTTTGTGACTTGGTGACATTGACAGTAATCAGGAGAAGCAATATTTCAACCCAGGTCCTCTGCCTTCAAATCTTTTCCCCATTATTCTAACATGTCCTTCAACCCGAGACTACTTTAACTTCATGTTAGGGTATCTTTCTTGGGGTCTAATCCTATGTGCATATATGTATATAGGCATATATAATGTGCATATAGACAAATAACAAGATATTCACATGTACGTGTGTGTTTACATGTATGCATAGACATGCACACATACACATGTGTGTATTGTGTGCATGGAAATGCATTCATGAATACACCCTAAGATTTTTCTTCTCCTCCTTGGCTATATTAGGAAGCTCCTGAGCCTCCTTAGATACTTTTTTCTGATGCATTTTCAACAGATGCCCCACCTCTACATTATTAAAAAAATGTTGGAAGCAGAGAAAAATGATACAGCACTTTAAGGTAAAAAAGAAATGGCATCATTTCTTCTATGGAGTTGTTTCCTATAGAAGACTCTGACAGAGTTCTATACTTAAAAGATGCTGAAGCGTGTTTAATGTCACATGCGATGAGCCTTCTCTCTTCTGAATTATATCTGAAGATCATGCACTACTAGTAAATTCCCATCCCTTAGTTTGTCACCTGATGGCTGAGGTGGGTGATGAGAGCTCCCTTTCATTGTTGCAGAACCATAAGATGACAGATTTAGAGCTGGAAGGATGCTTGGAGGTTAAATAATGTACCCTCTCATTTTACAGATGAGGGAACTATGACCCAATGAGAGTAAGTTATTCACCCAAAGTCCACTAAGTAGTACACGGCAAGCCAGGATCCGAAGTGAGGACTTTTGACTCCAAATCTAAGACTTTCCACTACAGATGGAATCTGAGAGGGAAAAGAAACCTCAGAGGCCATTTGGTCCAAGATGTAGCTCAACAGCCAAAAAGGAATGATAACCCAATCTTTGAAAACCTCGAATGAGGAGAGACACTACCTCTTAAGGCCATCCTTCTGCTATGAGATACCTCGGTTGGACAGTTTTCCCTTACATCAAGCCCAAGTGTGCCCTTTTCTGAATAAATAGTCAGTACTCCCACAAACTTAGTCCTTTAGAAACATTAAGAACTTAGAGGAGGCACATAGCAGACTCACCTACTTGTCAACAAAAAAACCACTGTCTGATATCCCCAAGGTTTGGGGCACCTAAGCACTGATTAGGCAATGCTGTTGGCAATCAGTGTTATAGCTTGAGGACATTAAAGGCAGAAAGCAATGATAGAAAAATGAAGAGGCTAGTTAGAGATCGATGTTTTGTTGATGCCACCAGATAGTAGCAGAGAATCTCACACTGGATGGAACTGAGGCAGAGAGGAGGTTAAGCCTGAGGTCAGTGTGTGTGTGGGGTGGGGGCGGAACTTGGACAGGCCCGTTCATAACAGGGATGAGAGTTGGGGGAAGAGAATAGGAGACTGATTTGATGAACCCAAAGGAGTAACAGTTGAGTAGGAGGTCAACCAATCCAGGAAGGAAGGGAGGAAGGAAGGATGGAAGGAAGGGAGGGAGGGAAGGAAGGAAAAGAAAGAAGGTGATGCAAGGGTAGGGAAGGGCAAAAGGAGAAGGGAAGAATGGGAAGGGGAAAAGGAAGGGCAGGAGAGGGAGAAGGGGAAAGGGTAGGGAAGAACAGAAAGGATGAGAGGAAAGAAGGAAAGGGAGGGAAGGAGGATTTATTAAGTGCTTACTATGTACCAAGCACTGTGCAAAGTACAGGGAAACAAAAAGAAAATGTACGTGAATTCCTATCCTCAAGGAGCTAACACTCTAATTGGGGGACACAAAATATAAAAGAAAGTTCAGTTGCATGGTAGAAAGGCATGAAAGTCCTAATGATACATCAGCAGAGTCCATAGATTGCATTAGCAGGTCATACATCCAGTGCCAGAAGTCTGGAGTACATCGAGGCAAAGCAGATGGTAATGCTTGACAACATATAATCATTTATTATATCAGCTGGTCTAATAATCTCCACTATATTTCAAGTGCCTCACAGGCAAGATCCACATTTTATTCACATCTGTGATGGTCTAATACCACATTGTACAAAATAAGTATACAAAATAAATTTGTCCAACAAATAATGAATTTCAACTAAATACAAAGATAAGTCTGATTCTAAATCGAGTGTGTGTACATACACACACAAATATGCATGCATACATATCATGTCTATATATATATATATATATGCACACACACACACACACACACACACACATACACACACACCACATGCAAACTGAAGGGAATCTACCAGTTAGGGGAGCCTTTTAACAGTCTTACATATGCCTACTAACCTGCCTTCATAGTCGTAATAGGGTAGTTACCAATAGAAGCAGAGAATAAATATAATCTAAAGTTTATATAAAATTGGACCTAAAATGTAGGCTTTCCTCATCAATGCAGACCACATGAAACAACTTGGAATTAGGAGCAAGTGAAACTCTGGGCAACAATACTGAAAATAAAAGTGATCTTTACAATTACTGTGTGTTTGTATTCGTATGTGTGTGTAGCATATATCTGTATTTGAGGATATATGCACATACACATGGACGTGTGTGTGTGTGTGTGTGTGTGTGTGTGTGTGTACGAGTGCTGACTAGTTGAATCAAATTAGACCTCATACTGTTGGTCACTAACACTTCATTCAAGTGCAACATAGTTTTTAATCAATGTCCACTTTGTATCTGACATATAGGTTAATCAGACATCCTTCAAAGTGACTCACGATTAAGGTAGTTTTTGTTACTCAGATAGCCTACTTGAATACTTAGGACTTAATCATCAGAATTTGTCAAGAAACTATCTGATCATGTGATATTCTTTTCCAGTGAATTAAACAGGTAACAATAATAATGATAATAAGTTTTTCCCATAACTATTAATGTGCAATTTACTAAAAGATCCTTCAGACTGGCTCTTTGGGGGAATTTTTTTGACATTCAGTAGAGCTTGTTAAGTAATGTAATCAAGAATGTAAGTACTGAGAATAATTTAGTAACAGTTTAAATCATTTTGGCAAGCTAAAAAGTTACAAAATTTGAGGTGTTTAGTGCTATTTTTAAGATGAGAGTTGTTGAAATCTGATGAAATCAATAGCTGTATATATAAAATACCTATGATTTGATTTGAATACATGTAATTGCTACAAACACAGATGTTGACATGGAAAAACTGAGACCAATGTACTCTTTGCATTATCTGATTTTTAATATAACAATATTGATGATGATGATAATGCTATGAGTTACACTGTACCTTTATTTAAGAAATGACATGTTCGTTCAAGGAAGTATTCCTATTTTAAAACGTAGTTAGCAAGTGCTAACACCCATTTTTTAAATTTAAGGAAAAAAATGAAGGACATAAAGGATAAATGCATAGTTCTCCTACAGTTAAAAAAACACATAGTGTGAAAATGCAAGTTTTCCCATTATTTCCCTTAGAGCCATGACAAGTTTGAACTTGCATAAATGCAAATTTTGCATAGAAATAGCTTCTATTCATCTCCTTCACTCTCATTTTCCAGATTGAACTGGAGAAGCCCAAATTTACCAAGGCATAAATTAAAATGCTTTTGTTTTATTATAATAAATATGTCAGTGATTTCATTTTAAGAAGAAAAGCTGATTACTTCCAAAAATTAAGGCAGAGTCCCCTAAAATACTTTATATTCATTTGACATTAAAAAAAGACGCCCATTGGTTCTTCCTTTTTACCTCCTTTAGTCACTTACAATCAGTGAAAACTGTACGAGACAGGGAACATATTTTACTTCAGTACGGGGTCATGCAGGAACTGTGTACTAATAGGTCTCGAGAAATAATAGCTATGGGTCACTTAAACACACAAAGGAAGGAAACTAATCCCTTGCCCTCTTTCCACCAATGTCACTGGCTGATTGAGCTGTCACTCAACATCAGACCTGCCAGGGGCAATTTTAATTGGTTGGTAGAGCGTGTTGACTGTCCTGCTGCTGATTGATTGACAGCTCAGGGAGCACAGAAACACTGAAGATTGTTGGACCATTCCTCTCATCCCTGTCCTCTTTCATATTTCACATAATCAGAGTTTGGGCAGCAGATTGGAGGTGCAAGGAACATGTTGCTGCTCCAGAAAGAGCATCTTTAGAACAAATCCTCCTAGCTCTCACACTGCTAGTTGTCACCTTATTGATAACATCAGATAAAGGAATATAATTGCCAGATGGGGCTCAGGTGCTCCCCAGTACAGAAGTGCCTAATTTCAGCTCTGATCCTTACTATCTGTGTAAACTTGGTCTCAAATGAAATAATGTCTGGAAAGTTTTTCACAAACCTGAAAGCACTACAGTGGCTGTTTAATGCTAGATATTGGACAAGTAGTGTAATTGCTCTAGGAGAGGATTAAATTGGATGATCGCTAAGGTGCCCCCTCATCTTTAAATCTACAGAGAATGGTGACTAGACCTGTTATTTCATTGATATTGGGAAGTGACTGGTTAGGAAACATGATCTAGCAATATAGGTCAGTATAGCCTCTGCAACTTATTCCCTTAGCCTCCGAGCCTTAGAGAATTGTCTAGAGACACAAAAAGTTGCTTAGAGTCCATATGTATCAGGAGGCAGGATTTAAACCCAGGACAGCTCTCTCTACCATGTTTTATGACCCCCTTCTCTGGCAATTTCAGTCCTTTTTCAGTCATATCCAACTCTTCATGACCCTATCTGGGGTGTTCTTGGCAAAGATTCTGAAGTCTTGCCATTTCCTTCTCCAGCTCATATTACAGTTGAGGAAAATGAGGCAAACAGGTTTAAGTGAGCTGCCTGGGGTCACACAGCTAGAAAGTGTCTGAGGCCAGATTTGAACCCAGGAAAATGAGTCTTCCTGACTAGGCCCAGAACTCTATTCACTTCACCATGTAGCTAATCATCTGTTGCAATACAATCATTAAAACATCCTTACTCTACAACCAATCATTATCAATACAGTCTTTAAACCTATGATCTTATGAAATGTAGTAGAGTGGTTTCTGCTGTTTCATTGACTTAAAGTGCTGGGATCACCTTGGCAAATGATGTCCAAGAGCATAGAGAAAGACAAGGACTTAGTTTCCAGATACTCACTGGTAGATCTCCATGCAGCATCGACTGTGTTGTGTTTCTTAGGAGCAGAGAAGGACATGTTGCTTAATGAATGGCTACACGGTTAGGATATTTTGATAACCTCCTTTGCCAAGATAATCTGAGGTGGCATGTGATTTGTTATTGAGGAGCTTAGCTTCTAAGTTATCTCAACAGCTAGGACAGGAGGGGACCTCTCAGTACCATGAATGAATCAGTGAATGGCTAATATTTATTAAGTGCCTAACACATGAAGGCATTGAGATAAGTGTTGAGGACATGAATGTTCATTTCAGACTTTCCCTGCCTTCAAAGAAGCTTACACTCTTATAAGGACAGGCAATATATAGTGAGAGGGGACAGGAAGGGTGCCTCCTTGAGTTGTGTTGTGAAGAGTCAAAGGAATTGGGAGTGGAGCCATAGGGAAGTGATTTTTTTTACCCCTTTCAGTAATAATGATGGTGTGATTTGATTACTGTTCTCAGTATAAAAAGATAGAAAGGGAGAGTAGAGAGGGGAGTGTGAGCATGTATACACACATACACACACACACACACACACACACACGCACACACACATGCACACACAGGAGACTGCAAAGCAGATGGCAAGATGGCTTCCTTTGTAGGCCCTGGTTTCCCAGTGAATGACTCTGGATACAATTCTATCTAATAAAACTTCGTGTACAGCATTCAAAGAGAAAACTTTCCATAAAGACCAGAGATAGAAGTAACCAAAAGAATCAAATGAAACAAACACCACATAGCCTCACAAAACTTCTCAGTAACCTGGTATTTCTTTAGTAGGCAGACAAGCAAGTGTCAAGGAGTTGGACAAGCATTACATGAACTGAGGGATCATTGCCCAATGAGAGTGGCCCCAAACATTATCTTACACAATACTGTGACTTAAATAAAAGAAAGATGTAAGGATTACAGTCACCTCCCCAACTTTTTAAATGAAGAAACCCCAGGGAGGCTCAAAAAATGCTGACCAGAAACTTGAATTGCCATTTCAGAGTAAATCCTGCAGGAACAGCAGAATCCCTTCACTGACCCTCTTTCCCCCAAATGGGAAGTTTGACTATCAATTAGCTGCCAGTCTCTGCATGCATTCCCACCCAGAGGAGATAGCACCAGTCCTGAACCTTGGCCTATACCACACGTCCAACTTCCTCCATTCTTTTTCCCCAACACCTGATCCTAAAAGACCATCCTAGGTAGGAACCCTGTAAAACCCACCAGACTTTACCAGTTTTGAAGGTGTCCAAATAAAGCTGGGGTCCCAGCAGGGCATCTAATTCTATAATTGGATATAGCATGTATACACACACATGCACACATACACACACTGTATACACACACATGGTATAGGGGGTCAAGCAGGCCTATTTCCATCATTCTCCCTAAATTCTCTTCATTTTGTGAGCATCTTCCCCTCAATAAAGTTGATTTCCTTTATCATCCTGTGACTTACATGTTTTCTTATTCTGAGCGCTTTGTATTCCAATCCTTGTCTATGGTAGTATGGTAGTAGAGATAACTTGCATAAATGATGAAGCAACTCTTTCAGTTTCTAGATTTTCTGTGCTACATGTCGGTTCTACATTATATTTCAAAAGCCTATGAAAGCCTGAAGTGAAAATTCATCACAGGACTCTTCACCCAAACAAAATATCCTATCATTGAAAAATGAGGCCTAAAGAAACCATAAAGGAATTAGGATATGAGCAATGGAGATAAGTGACCTAAATGCTGGTCATAAAGTGAAAGAAGGCAATTGTATTGACACCATCCAAAGGATGGTGGCTAACTCTTCTCCAATTTTATTGAGGAAGAGGACATTTACTTTAAATATGAAAATACCACTCTGGCAGTTGGGAATTTTGAACACTGTAATCTTTCCTTATAGGGTGTGTAATCTCTTTTTGTGCAAGCATGTCTTCAATAGAGAGTCAATTTTCATTACTCAGTAGAGTGATCTGTACAAAGTAGATTAAGGATGGCTTTTGTCCTATGGACACTGCTATAGTTCTATAACCTGATTAAATACACTTTATTATTTGAAGTGAGTTTTCAGTAGACATTTTCACAGTTAGGGGAGGTTTATGTACAGTCAAATATGAAGGCAGAGGGTTAAGTCATATACTCACGTAGTTTCACAATTATATAGTCAGTAAATAAACACTTGCTAAGCACCTACTATGTGCCAGGCACTATCATAAAAATATGAAATAAATATTGTGTTTATATAATCTAGTAAGTAATAAAATCATTTGCACAAAAGTTCTCACATAGGTCATTTTTTATTCATAGCAAAGAACTGAGTTTAATAAGCAAGCAAGTGATGGATATATACAAAGTTCTTACACACTGTAACATGCTTCTTACAATTAATCCTTTGTGTTTTAAATTTTTTGAATTTTTCATGGTACAGTTTAAATTTTGTTATTATGAATACATCCTACACTCAAGGCCCACTCTCATTCACTATTCAATGTCTCAAATGAATAGGTTAATCTCTGTGAACACAAAGCTAAAACATTCCAACAGTGGCTGTCAGTTTCTAGTATTCAAAAGAAGACATTAGATTTACTATTCCAAGTAATGGAAATAAATTCTAACATTGAGACCTTCTGGTCTTCAATGGATAAGTTAGTTTGCCTTAAAGTCTCAAGAAGTCTCAAGGATGAGATTTTCTCAACATAACTGATCATTACCATTTGCTGTTGTTTAAATAAGATTTCTCTACACAAAGCAGATGACCAACAGAAATGTCAATACACTAATACCAGTATGAATGTAAAAGCTAGCACAAACAGTTCTTTTAGCATGTGTTTTATGGTTTTAAGGAATATATACCATGAAAACTAAGTGCCTTCTGCTGGAGAGGTATTAAATTGGACAAAATCAATAGAAAGATGCAATAAATGAAAAATAATAAGGGTTAAAATATTCTGACAATGCCATCAAGAAGACAGATGTGACAAACTTCTTTCACCATCTTTCCTAATGTCTGAACAAGAATGATCACTGTGTATGTGTCTCTTGAGGCACTTAATTTTTTAAAAAATGAATCTCTTCTCAATGTGTTGCCAAGAAAACCAATTCCACATCTCCTTATCATTCTTGTGCTATTTTTGGCAAGGAGTAAAATGAAAATCAAATGAACAGTATCATCAGTACAAAGAACAACACAATGAGAAAGAATCTAAAAAATTACATACTTTTCTCTAGTATTTTCTGGTAATACACACACATACACACACCACCACCACCACCACCACCACCACCATCATCATTATTATCCTTTTTTTATGAATCTTCAAACTTGTTGAGTTTTTTCAAAAGAAAGTAAAAAATATCTCACAACGTAAGTTTTCTTATGTATTATAAATAGAAGTTGTGGTCCCATCTTTCATCAGGATGAGCAAGGATCTAAAGAACTACCCTCACAATAGTAATGAAGGTGGCTGATCTCCATCAATCAAATTCCCTCCAAAACAGAACTTTTTCAAAGTCTTATTTTTTCTGCTGCTATTAGACACCTATTATTTTCTAATGTACTGTATTAATGAAATCTACATCTACTATATCTGTTCTGCGAAATCCCCTACTTTCCTTAAGAAAGTGCCTTGAAGATGTCATATCACTTCTTTTTACATGCCTTTATAATTGTCTATTATATATTTTGTCATAAAATGACCCCTTTTCTAGTCGTGCTAAAGATCTTGCTTTCCAAATTAAAAAAATAATCATTGACACTTTTTATAACTTTAGGTTCCTAAAATGAGTTTCTTTGTCATAAGGAAGCCTGGGTTTCTATTCCATCTCTGACACCTATCTAGCATTGTCGATGTGGGGAAGTCATTTAACTTCTCTGTTTCAGCTTCCTCAATTATAAAATGAAGTTAATAATACAGGAACAGGGCTTTGTTGGGGGCGGAGCATCGTCTAAACCTTAAGGGGTCACAATATGCAAACAACATTTATTATAACTTAGGACAGGTATGGTGTTTATTTATATGCTTCAGTGCCTCGAACATATTAGGTAAATGCTATAACAACAACAAGAAGTTACCATTCACATAGTATTTTAAGGTTTGCAGAGTGCCTTGCAAATATCTTATCTGAGCCTTCCTGGGAGGTAGGTGTTGTTATTATCATTATTATACAGATGAGGAAACTAAGGCAAACAGCAATTCAATGATTTAACAAAGGTCATGCAACTGGCAAATGTTTGAGGCACGATTCAAAGTCAGGTCTTCCTGACTCGAAATCCATTGCACTGGCCAACGGGCCACCAAGCCACCTCCAATGAACGAGCACTATAAAAATCATTTTGGGGCGTGAACTCTGAAAGACTTTAAAAAGGCTTTGTCCAAAGCCACTAAAGACATATGTTTCAAGATTGAAAAGAACTATCACCATTATATTTGCATTTAAACTTTTAGACCTTTCAAAAATCTATATTATTACTTGAATCTCCCACGGATTGGTGACAAGCCTTCAATAGCATAAAACCAGTGATTTGGAGTTAGTTTTTCCTAAGCTTTTAACAGCAATACTATCACAACTGGGGCTATGACCACAATGAGTATTAGTGGTCATTGTCTCATTGAAGGATGCCAGTTAAAGGTCTTGCCATGTTCCATTCCACTTTTACTCTTGCCTCTTGAAGCAGCAAGGAGAACCTTACCCCATTAGCTATTTCTGCGACTTCACAAGAAAAATATTCCTGGATTCATACTTTTTCACGGTTATTTCAAAAGCCTCATTAGATTGAATATCATCAATATAATTGAATGCTTAGTGATAGAACCTTGCAATGAGTGGATTCACTCCAAGATAATGGATTTGTCCATAGACACAGCCTAAAAATGCAATGAAATGCTTTCTATTCATAAATACCTCAAATACCATGACACTTTGGAAGATAAATTCAGACTAGAAAGAAAAAAAAACACCTGACAAGTCAAAGAGTCAAATTTACCAAAGCCAGAATCACTAACTTAAAGAGATCTTAGTCATGTATTGTTTGACAAACCTCTTCCTTTCCATATCATGGCAGCTTGTGGAATAAAAAAAAACATGAACCTAAATTTGAGGCATATTGCACGACTGAAAATCCATATGTAACATTTGTGCTTGAGCCTGTTTTAGTCAATCAACCAACAAGTAGTCATTCTGTATCTACTGCACGCCCAAAATTACATTAGGAGTTACAACAAGAAGGATGACTTGATTTTGCCCTCGTGTCATGTATAATTTAGTTACACCATTAAGAAATACAAGGCAATTCCATAACATGTGAATACAAAATGGTGTGATGCTTCCTACTGGTTTCAAGAGTGCAAAGAAGTGAGAGCTAAGGATGGTGTTCATTAGACAATGCTTCATAGAGGCTGTGTTGGGCCTTAAGCTGGGTCTTGAATGAGGGATAAAGAGGTCAGACAGATAGGATCCAGATAACTGAAGAGGAAGTGTCAGGGCATTCAAGGGCAAGAAGTCGTGTGAACAATTTTTTCCTACTCTGATGGCATCTGTACCCTTCACTAAGATCAGATTCAAGTGCCCCAATTGTGGTATGGAAACAATCCTGTGCTCTTAAAGACTATAACCTTGGGTTCTCAAAGTCTATATCTATAGAGCACAAACTCTGTCACCATTAAGCAGAAAAGATTTCAAGTAAGGGCCTGGTGATGAACTGTATGTCTATCACCCAAAGGCCAGCCTATCTAAATAAGAAGCTTATCAATAAATGGACACAGGGTGACTATTTTTAAAGTCATATTCCCAAAGGCCATTTGCTAAGCTGTCAAAGGTTTTAATTAAGCTTCATCAGTGTTATCTATATACATCCTATCTCCTTTAAGATCCTTAGAGGGCAGGGACATGCCTTGTAGAACTCTTTGTCCCTTTCAGCACTTTGGATATTGTTCATAGTAGACACTCAACAAACATTTGTTGATCAAATGAATATGCTTTTAATGTTTAAATGTAAAATCACTTAAAAATGCTTGGATTGAACAGTCATCCTACCGGTATTTTTGAGTTACAGCATAGAATAAAGGTCTCTTTAAATCAGATAATTTATGAAGGCAGTACTGTCCAGCCCCACTGGCCACAAACTCTTAATGAACACAGAAGCTGCTTTTTCTTCCTCCCAAGCGGAACCCTATAAAAAGTAAGTGACAGCAATTGCGACCCTATCTGTGGCAGTTTATGAGAATGATTTGCAGATAGATTGAGTTCCAATGTTATTGTAACACCTCATCAAAATTCTTATCCAGTTTTGGAGCAGTGACTTAAGACAAGTGGACTGGCCTATGGCTGGTTGGATCAATTCCAGCAGCTTTCCCAAGGCACCAAAATTACCCTTCCCAGTTAACCGCTGTTATTTCTCCCTCTCCTTGGTGTGGCAATAGGAATATAGAAGGGATGAATACAGTTGATTACATTGTGCCAGAGGACTGTGACATCTTCCCTATTCTTCTGCTTGAAAGCAAGAGGCTCTCCCAGCAAGAAGTTCAGACTCTCCACTTAACTAAGACACTTCACAATCGGAGCTAACAATTCAAGGGTCAAGCAAAACAACTTCTATAAGCCACATATTTGTTGCATCACCGTGCTTTCATTTTGAAAGCTACAACTCTTCCAATATAGCAGTGGATATATAGGAAGGAATTAACAGTATTTAAGCACAAAATGACAATAATTTATGCAAGCATAATTACATAATTAAAACATTCATTTCCACCTAAAGTCAGTTTTCTGAAGGTAATGGAAACCAATATGGCTTTTCTAAGGCAACATCTGGCAGTTAAATCTGAGGAGAGAATCTCAGTACTGAGAGAATGTACTAAGAACAAAAAAAAAAACAAGCAGGGGGAGGGAAGGGAGGAATTAGTGTTGTTAAATTATCTTTTTAAAATAGCAAAATACATGCATTATAACTAGTAATCTATAAACCATCCCATAATATAATCTAAAAAAAAGGAGCCAAAAAAAGAATTGTTTTCCTTGCTATGATTTACACATTCATGACCAAAATTTCTACAGTCTTTGAGATCTAATTGAAAGATGACACCCTGATGTAAATAAACAGCTTAAGTGACTAGCCCATTCCACTATGATAGATTTACAGACAGATAAATTTACTTTAAAAAAACCTGAAAGGGGACAGTAAAAATACTTTTTTGCAAGATTTATATGAGCATATTTGGTTAATATATTGTACCTGTTAGACTTTTTATGTGAATTTAAATGAAATACTCAGTTAGATGGGAAGTTCAATATGTATTTTATAATAACACAATGGGGGGCTGTGCCCAAAGATATACAACAGCTTTTGGGAAATAGCCGAGCGAAGAAAATTTCAATTTATACTTTAGTTAGAGGATCCTTTTCTGAAAACACATCACTACCTCTGGGAAAACTTCTGTTTCACAGCTTTATGTATAATTGTCCATTCCAAAGATTAAAATGAAACTGTGCCTCGGTACCGTTTTTATTACATATGACCAACCACTTTTAATGAAGATCACCCTTCATGGGAAAAAATAGATATAGGACACATTACTAGAATCTCATCAACTAATTTTCAGTAAAAGGAAGTTGACAATTCTGCTTTCATTTTCTGGGATACTACTATAAAATGCAAAGTAACTCAAGAAATTGAGTTGAAAGTGGCATTTATATCTTAATAGTCCACAAAACTAATATTAGTTCATTGGAAAAGGACTGAAAAGAAAAACACAGTCTGTCCCCTCCTTACCAGGAAATAAGCTCCTAAAATCCTAAAACCTGTCTGTAATTTACTTGAAAGTTTACCTAGTACCATTCCACTCCCAAAATCTGCACCCTCATGTGTGATCTAACTGTTACAGTTACATTTTCATATTCCCAAAGAGAGCTTAAATAGGTGTTGTACACTTGGGTTTTTTTTTTCAATTTTTGTAAAATAAAAAGCAAAGGCGCAAAATTATAATATAGTTATAAATAAATGAATAAAGATTCAAAAAACAAAATACGAATATTTTAAAGTGAAATGAGGAAATACCAAGATAACATACTTAATGTTGTATAAGGAAATGCTCCCTTGGGAAACTTAGCTATTTGTTTATCTTCTCTCTAGTACGTAAGATTAAATGACCTTCTAATAACGAAGGTCACAATAATACTGAAACCTTGCATTTCTGTAATGTTTTATTGCTTACAAAGTTCTTTCACAGGAACATATCAGCCTTAAATAAGTACATTGCAGAGGTTATATGAAAACAATAAGAAACTTGAAAATGTCAAACAAAATCTTGATTTATTCTGATTGACCTACATCTAGGGCCAGATGATGGAGACCTAAACAAAATCTTACAGATTTATTAACTAAAAGTTCAACTCCTTTCTTATATAGCTGCAACCCAGAGGAATTATGTGACTTGTCCAAAGTCACTGAGGCAAATAAGGAGTAGAACTAGGATTAAAATCATATCTTCTAACTAGCTCTCATTTCTTTCCCTGAAATACCAGTCTCCTGAGAACATTCGACACACTTGGAAGGTTCAGGAAACCATGTTGATATTACTCAGTCTCCTTTGGGTTTGTCAACAATGGTGACAAAACGGCCAGAGAAGAAAATGCAAAATTGTGGAGGAAGGGCAATATAAAGGGCTAAAAGGACAATGCTGTTGAAGACTCTAAGCTTAGGCATCCTTAATAGCTCTTGGTTCTCCTCAAGCTTTTTACCATCCAGCTTAGAATGGCAGAGCCGAAACTATTCTCCCCCACCCCCAAATGCTAAATCATTGAATATGCTAATGTGTTACTTTAATAAGATTCCAATCCTGTTTGTAGGAATCCTGGATTCAAGTTTTTCTTTAATGCTTCATCAGAGTGTGGAAACGACCCTAGCTTCTTCAAGGCTATGACAGCAAAACAGACCAGGACAGCTCCTCCCCAGATGCAACAGCTTTGAGTATTCAAGGACCAGCCTTGCTAAGATCAGGAGGCCCAAGAGAAGAATGGCAGCTGCCAGCAGCTGAGGAAAGTTTTTTACTAATTGGGGATCATCTACCTCAGTGCAAACTGATTCTGGACAGGAAGTTATAAAACCTAAAACCATTGAAGAACTCATAGAAATGAAGCAAAGGGGGATACTTGGAAGGATTTCTTTGCTGCCCCGCCAAACCCAAAATAACCTAAAAGAGTTGTCCTACACCTTCGCACAGTGTAGTTTCAAAATTCTTCTCTTTAGGCAACTATAATACAATAGGAATAGAACCAAATTTATAGTTTCATGATGTGTGTTTACATCCTAGGTCCAGGACTTACGTCTTCAGTGACTTTGAACAAGTCACAGCATCTTGGGTATAAAAAGGAGGGAGAGGATGGATGGTGGAACTAGTTACTAGAAGGGTCATGAAAGTGTTTCCAAAGAAAACCTCTAAAATACAATGTATGACATGCCATCCCAGAAACAATAAAAGGGGGCGTTTTTGAAGTATCCCAAAACTACACCTTATTTCCTATTTTCTAATTCTTCTTCCCTATCATAGCACTAACATTTACATTTGAACAGTTATTTTAATTGTATATATGAGAACAACCGCAATCAATCTCTGCTCCTTTCCTCTCTTGATGGAATTTTATTTTGAATTAACTGAAATTTGTATTAACACTTGCCTTGATATGAAAACATAGTTTAAATGAGTTCTTAACCTGAGATCTGTGAACTTTTTTGTTTTAATAACTATATTTCAATATGCACGCTTTCCTTTCTAATGCTATTTTCATACATTTAAAAACATGATTCTCAGAAGGAGTTAGAAGATTCACCAGACTGCTAAAGGGTTCTATGACTCATAAACACACACAAAAAATTAATTACTCCCAGAAATGTCTTTGGTCTCTGGTATACACTATACATTTTGGGAGGTAACAACCCCAAGAGATAGGCAAAGTCAAGGATATTATGGGAATTGAAGAAGAGCAATCAATTGGAAAGGAAAGGATCAAGAGAAGGGCTATGGAGTACATTGTCCCTGTGGTGTTTCTAATAATTTTCCTACTTATTTTCTCATTCCTAGCATTAGAAGACAACCAGGTTATGATGATAGTGATGACAGCTACAGGAATTAAAGTCTGTACCCTAGGTTCTTTGTGAATCACTGGCAGGAGTAAGGCACCATCTAGTTCCAGCATCGATTATCTGTCTCCTTGAGGAGTCTTCCCCTTCTTGTTCCTAATCCTTTCCTTGTATTATTTTCAGTTCCACAAAGTCTGTCCCAACTTACTTTTGGATACCCTGCTTTGGGGAAGAAAAAGAAAACACTTCAACCACTTCTTAAAGATAAGACTGCATTGGACATTAAGGTTAAACCCGAGACAATTCTTCTGCAACCCATGTCATTTTGTTAATTATAATTTTACTTGGGAGAAGATGTAAGCAGCTCAAACTTTTGGGGAGAAAGTGATAGATTGAAAGAAATTCTTTGAATAATTCTTTCCATTATGGTAATAAAAAATCTTAAAACTTGGGATTTACCAGGTTTAGAAATAGCCCTGAATTTATCTATCATGCCTATCTGCTTGTAACCACTCATTATTATGCCTCTAATCTCTTTCCCTTTGTCTATAGGGCAAAGTAATATCATCTATCTTTCTGAGAAGAAAAATGATTGTAGACAAAACCTATTATCACTTGCTGCATTTTACTTTTTAAAAATGAGTGTAATATTACTGTTGCCAGAAGCTGCCACTATGAGCATGGAGCAGTTTTACACAGGGTCAGTTGATTTAAGGCCAACTGGATCCATGCCAAGGGACCATCTTACATGTGAACCACGACCTAATTGAATCCTCTTGGTACTTCAGAATCTAGGTCTGATCTAATAGAGTCTATAATGGACATACATTACAGCAGATTTGACTTTACAGTAAAGATAATAATGAAGTTCCAAAGTAGGATCATCAGAGATGTGGCCTGACAAAAACACATGCTCTATATGAGCAAAACATATCTTTTCAAGTAAGTATTGAGGCAGTCATATGGTTTAATTAATTTAATATTATATTGACTTTTGTATTTACCACATGACTAAAATGTTTATTATAGAAAGAAATAAAACAGTTTGTGTCAGAATGTCTTAACAATTTATGGTGAAATTTTTCCCATATTAGCCTAAGATCTTCTACTATGCAGCACAGCATAGCAAATAGAAAGCCAGCCTCAAAGGCAAGATCTGGGTTCAAGTCTCACCTCTGACATACTAGCAAAGTGACCCTGGGGTAGTTACCTAACCTCTCAGTGCTCTAGGTAACTCACTATTATAATTGTAGAGAAGATGCCAACCTACATAGGTAGAGGGAATTTTCTCACCTGGGAATTCTGTATATTAATGAAATCAGAGGACTATATGCATTCCTATCTCTAATGATAACAAAAAGAGATTGCTAAAAGTCCCCATTGTATATTTATAGTAATTATAGTTTCTTTATATTTCTGAATGATCCAAAAGAAATTTCTAAAGAGTCAGAACTTACTGAGGGAATGAGGAAAAGTTCTTTTTATTATAAAGTGAATGCATATCTGCATTAAAATCTATAGCCTTTTCTGTAAAAAATAGCACTTGACTCAAACTTCTGTTTCAGAATTTGTGGATCACCTCTGTTAAATGGTTCAAAGTTCTTTGTGTGAATTACTCAGCATTTTCTACAGCATGATATTTTCTATCTCTTCCTAAAAAATAGCATTGAATGAGAATCTGAAAGAATCAGGGTTACAAAGAGGAATTTCTCACCTATAAATAGATTTGATAAACAGTGTGGTGTAGTGGAAAGTGAGCTGGCTGCAAAGCCAGGAGGATTGTATGTTCAACCTGCACCTGTGACACATATTGGTTGTGTAATGGTGGGCAAGGCAATTAACCTCTCCATGCTCTAAGAAGGTCTCTACAACTGCTATTTTCAGAGAAGGAGCAGAGAAGCATTGGTTAAGGGTGTTTCCTATGCCAATTAAAAGCACAGATTTAGTCCCTAAAAAGAAGATAAATTTGGTTATAAATAAAGTAATATTTGGAACATCCTGGAGTCCTGAGGGGAAAAATAAACTAAAAGTGCTTCAACTGGTCAGAAAGATAACTTACAAGGAAAGAGGATGTATAATACACTAACTAAATCTCTTATAGAAACATAAGAATTATTACTAAAATGCTGGTTAAATAACAAGGAACAATGAGAAGGAAGTAAAATCAGTTAAATACCACATTAGAACTAAAACATTTTGAAGATAACAGAAGAAAGAGCATAATGAACACTTTCCTTTAATAGTTTAAGTTCATTTATCAGAAAATTTTCTAAAACAAAATGTTTTGTGTTGCAAGGCATGTTCCATCGGACATACTCAATTATTATAATTTTTGAATTAATAATAACTAAATATTTTAAATAAGTGAATAACTTCTGGGGAAAAGGTAGAGTCCCAAAAGGTAGGTGCATTTGAATTATTTACTAGGCATTTGCTCTTTGTTGAAGTGAATTAAATTCAACAGTACACAATGCCATGCACTTAGCAGATGCCTAATAAATATGTGCTGAATATTCTGAAATAGACATAGCCAGCCATAGAAAACTGCAAAGAACTGATATTTGTCTTTGTTCATTTCACCTACATGACAGTCATTTCACAAGGCTGCTTGCAATCACATTGAATTGGAACTCATTCAAACTACAAGTACTACATATTGCCAAATGTTATGAAAGGTATAGAAGCTGACAATCTAAGACAAACAATGAGACTGACTAGTGTGCAGACAATATATGGGCTCTTGGAAATGTTATTAAAACACTAGTAGCAGAGATATTTGCATAATACATTTAAAAAGTAATTCCACTAAAGTTTTATGCTTATGTTTCATCAGATTGTGGCAGACACTCTGGATTCTCAAAAGTTATGCAAATGGAATAAGCCATGGCCCTATCAGAAGCAGAACAATATTGTATATGGCCTTATGACAGGCAGGATGATGGTTATCTCATTTCCAGTCTAGATAATTAGGGAAGAGGCTTATGACCAAAGAGAGGGCTGCTCTCCTACCAAGTAAATTTTCTTTCTTTTTCTTCCTTCCTTCTTTCTTTCTTTCTTTATTCATTCAAACATACAACTAACTGACTCCTGCTTCTTTTTCATTCCACAAACATTTTCTACTTCTCGGACTGCTTTCCCCAATAATCTCTCATTTTTCATATCCAGCACTTTCATCAAACTGACCTCTCTAGGAAGCATGGATCTCATCATTTTCCTATTACTTCTTTAAATCACAATGTCATAATATTGAAATGTTTCTTGTTATTACTCTGTCACTGAGTGTTTGTCCAGTCTCCTCCAACTAGAACATAAGCTCTTCAATGGCAGAACTTGTCTTCCATTTCCTTTCTAACCTAATCTGCCCCAGAATTTTCCACAAGGTAGGTATCTTAAAAATGTCCATTGACCAGTCAATCAACAACATGTAATGATTAATCACATCGTGTGTTCAAGATGCTGTGTTAGGCACTAGGAATACAAATATGAAGGATAAAGTAAAACCTTCTCACAAGAAGCTTGCTTTCTAGTGGAGGAAATTACACACACATGTATGTGTACGTGTGTGGTTGATTTGGAACTCATTCAAAATGTGCAATAATCTAGGTGAGAGCTAATGTGGACCTGGAATAAAGTGGCAGCTATATGAATGGAAAGGAATCAGATCAAAAGATGTTGCTAAGGTAGAAATGAAAAGATTTGGCAAGTGATAGAAAATGGGCAGTGAGGTAGACAGAATAATGCCAAATTTGCAAACCTGGGGAAATGAAATAAAAGTGATGCCTTTGACAGTAACATAGAAGTTTGAAAGTGTGTAGGATTTAAATTCAAAGATAGTGAGTTATTTTGGACATGGAAATGTTAAAATGTCTCCAGGAAATCCCCATCTGAAATGTCCAATAAGCAATTGGCTATGCATGGTTAAAGTGCTGGTTAGACTATGGTGTTCAATAAACGGATCTGGAAATCATGCACATGGGATAATAGTTAAATTTGTGGGAACTATCAAGGTTATTAATAGAAAGAATGCAGAAGAAGAAAAAAGAACTTTGGAAAGAACCTTAATTGTATACCCACAGGTAAAGGACATGATATAGATGATGAGCCAACAAAAGAGAAACAGAAAGAACAATCAGATGAGGAAGAGGCAAACCAGTATAGAGCAGTGCCATGATAATACAGCAAGGAGAGAGTGAGCACCTAGGAGGGAAAGGTGGTCAACAGTGTCAAAAGCAGCAGATAAGTCAAGAAGTGTAAGGACTTAGAGAAGATCATCAGATTTGCCAATTAAGAAGTCACTGTAATTTTATAGAGAACAGTTTCCATTTAGTAATGAAGTTGGAAGCCATAATGCATATGGTTGTGGGGTGAGCGAGAGAAGAAGAGAAGACAGCAAAGGCAGACAGCTTCTTCAAGGGTTTTGGCTAAGAAAGGGAGGAGAAAAGCAGAATGACAGTTTGAAGGGATGGTACCGTCTAGCAGGAATTTGTTAAGGCTGGGAGAAGATGGCTATGTTTGAAAGCAGGAGGAAAGGAACTTGTTGGCACAACAGAAGAAAAAGGAAAACAAGTCAGTTCATAGTTGACTAGCTTGCAACAAGTACAGTTCAACCATAATTCATTTTAAACATAGCACTGTGAGCAAATGAGATATGACATTGGGAATGGATGATTGGGCAAAGAAGCCGTATGAAACTTTTGAAATTTTATGCTTTCTAGCAGTCTTGTGGGCATGTAGAAACATGAATTTCTACACAATTTGATTGCTATGTATAATTTATGGGGTGTTTTACAAAGCTCTACTACTTATTATTCTTCCATTCTAAAGGTTATATGTATGTGAAAACTAGTAAAATGCCCACATAAAATTGCAAAGATAGTGAATTTTTTACAACTCTCACTGTTAAATATAACTCATATTGTTTTAAATTAGGGGATTATTTTAATAATATTTTATATTTGTTTTGATTATTTTATTAACCTTTCTGATCTTTTTTCCTTTTCTCTCAAATTATATCATCATCTACAATTATTGATATCCATTTTAGGTTCTGTGTGGAGTAAATTACTTTTAGAGTAGCTAACATTAGAAATGTGTCCCATGATTTTCAAGGTAGCTTATATTATTTCAACCTTATGACATTGGGAATGCAAATATCATTAGCCCCATTTTATAGATGAGTCAACTGAGGCTCAGGCAGTTTTAATGACTCATCCAAGTCTCTAAATTGGCAAATTACAAACCCAGGAAATGAATCCAGATTTTACCACAAGCTAAGTGTTCATTCCGTTTTATAGCAAAGTTTTTATTAATTTACAATACTGATGATAAGATAAACATTAACAAAATATAGAAAACTGTAGAAATGTTTAAAATACCCATTCCTTCAAGGCTTTGTAATTTCCTTAGTGTCGGTATTCCTTCCACCATGGAAGACTATAGGCCTTCTAACTCAAAGTAGTTGGGCTTCAAGAGTGATGGTTATGGTTTCCACTACACTATGGTCAATCTGGATGTGCGTTTCTCTTAATTTAAACAGGCTTGTCTTCAGTCAATGGATGATACAATCCATCACTGGCCCATACCTGAAATCTTTTCAGCTTGGTAGGATCAAGAGGAAGCTCCAAGAGGGAGCTACCACAAGATGAATTTGAGCCAAGTAGAATTCTTTCAAGTGTTTGTGTTCTCTCATCTTGAAATGATTGATGGCATTGGAAAGATTGACATTTAAGTGGATGAGTACTCATTAATTGATGTTATGCTAGCTACATAAATGTTTTAAAATGTTCTGAGATGTTGGGTGATTACAATCATTTTCATTGCAGTTTAGTAAATGTTTCAATGGAGAGTTTAAGAATGATTTATATTCAGAGCTATTCGTAAGAAATGTGACTCCCTATAGAATAATATGAGCACCTGCTGAGTAGTTAAATGGCTAGTATGAAACTGGTTGCTGGTTTTAATATGAAAGTATCTGTTCTCAGCTATTTCTTTTATTACCACTAATTTAAGTGGCAGTTTCTCATTTGGATATAGCAGTGAGTTGCTGAACGACCTTGGTGAATTTATTAACTATGCAAGGCCTTAGTTTGCTTACCTGTGAAATGGAGCATCCTGGTTTTATATCCAATAGCAAATAAATACATCAATACCCAAAGGATCTATGTGATTTCATGCAGATTGCAATCTCTATAATTTTGTGCCTTGGAGAAGGGACAGAGATTTGATAACTCTCTTACAACCTATCTTAAAAATAGTAATTTTAATAACTCAGTACTACATAAATGTCCATGTCACGGCAATCTTTGGAATAAACTGAGGGCTTTGTACCAAAAAAGCAATTAATTTGGCACCTTTCTTGAGCACTCCTTGCTGAAGAAAAAAGAAAAATTTGTAGAAAATGTATAAATCCCAGTACCAGTGAAGGAATTAAGAAAATATATTGTGTCTTCTGCAGGGATGTGCCAGAATAAAAGTATTAAATCCATTTTGAGGAAAAATGCATATGTATTAGATATTATAATCTTCCATTACAGTGAATTACATTCTGTAATCCTTCATTATATATTGAAGGACATAACATAGCTTTCCTTTCTGATGCTTAGGTCAGCAAGAGTTTTTGAATGTTACAAATGAAGCAAGATAGTATAGACTGTTTCAGATTATCCCAATTATTGGTGAGCATGTTGCTTTTTTTGTAAATTGATTCCTATTTCTTTTCTTGCTGAGTGAGCATTAGCCCAAAGATCACAGGTGTGAATTGATATTCTTTTTTTTAAAAAAGTATCTAACCTTTATAATTATTCCTATCCATTTTTATTTATACAGATTCAGTGTTGTATAATGCTTAAAATATTAATAAGCTAGGCTCCTACCCTGAAGAGCTACCATGTAGAAATCATTAATAAACTGCATGACAGTAAAAATCTTTTTTACATTATTATTACATTTTAAATATGTTTCATATGAGAACACCAGAGGTCTTACAATACAAGAGTGCAGATGAATTAATAATTTAGGATTGTGCATTACCAGTTTGTTTCCATATAAAGAAATACAGTTCTCCCTCCTGCCTTTTCAACTCAGTCATTGGGTTACTTTGGAAACGTTATTCTGTGTGTCTAGGTTTCTCTCTTTCTCACTGGTAAGAAGGAACTGTTATTTGTATCCTATCACATAGGACATAAGGATGGATATCACCTGGATAATGAGGCCAGCAATCACTGAAAATTGGCAATAATTACTGCTTATATAATTACAGTACCTATAAAGTATCAAATGTGCTTTTATTGTTGGATTGGCAAGTTCAGGTTTTATGAGCATAAAAATGAACTATTAGAGCAATCTAAAACTTAATAATCTTGTTTAGGTCTGACAAAATGCTGAGCAAGCATAAACACAGTAAACTGTTCCATGTATCATTAAAATTTGAGTGAATGTTTGTTTGAACTATGGTTATATACATGACCATTGAATATTTTACTTGAGAGGCATCAGGATACAATGGGGGGGAAAGGGAAAGCTTAGTTAGTCAATAAAGCTTAAGTTCTGATACATACAAGTTGCATGACCACTGACAAGTCATTTCTTGACGCAACACTCTAAAATTAAAGTTACAACAAGTTGGAGGAGGGAATTTTCACACCAGGAGCCCTGACCCTTCTGCCTAACGCACCTATAACAAAAATACAAAGTGTCATTAGCACCATCACACCAGTTTGTTCCTTCCCTTCATAGTCATTTCTACTCCCATCACTCAAGAATGTCAAGTTCTTATTCCTTTAACCTTGACATCTCTTAACCTTTATCTTCTATAATTGGTCATAGGTCATGGACAAACATAGCTCTATCTTTAGAAACACTTACCGTGCCTTCACTTCTCTTTTAGCTCTATCTGTTCTACGTGCCAATCATTTCCTTAAAACATCTCTGTTACTTTGTGAACACAAGGATTATTGTTTAATCTCTCTATACAGGACATTTTGGATATGCTGTCCATAGTCCTGATCCCATGAATACTATCTCCTTGCCTTAATTCTAGATTGATTGAGACATATAGTATTTTATATCTTTTGTTGACTCCCATTTTGCTGACTTAGAATGCCTTCCTTCATTAAAATTGAAGCTTCATTTGATAAAAATTAGTTTCTTACACCTCCCGGACCTTTTTTTTCTTTTAAGCGACTCTCAAAATACCAAATAAAATAGAAGAGCTTTTAAATAAGGCTATACAGAATTTTTTATTTGTTTGTTTTTGTGAATCCCTTCATCACTTGGAAAAGCTAGTTCTCTCTGATCCCTATTTTCTGGTCTAGTTCTAAAATGGCCCTTTTTATCCCTAGTTTGTATAGAACCATCCCAACACAATCCTAGTTGTTGGTGGTGGTTTTACTCACTATTTTCAGAATCTTTCCATTCAATTCCAGTTAGTCTAATCTCTATGATATCTTGCTTTTTAATTCAGATGGGGGTGGGTGGGGCATTGACATGAGAGTCAGGAAACTAGGGTTTTAGTAGCAATCCAGACAATAAATAGCTGTGTGACAATATGTACATTGGGCAGCTAGATGGTGCAGTGGATAGAGTGCTGGGCCTGGAGTCAGGAGAGCTCATTCCTCTTTATAAATTCAAATCTGGCATCAGATACTTCCTAGCTGTATAACTCTGTTTGCCGCAGTTTCCTCATCTGTAAAATGAGTTAGAGAAGGAAATGGCAAACTACTCAAGTGCCTTCCAAGAAAACCCCAAATGGGGTCACGAAGAGTTGGACATGACCAAAATTACTGAACAAAAACAATTGGTACTTCACCTAGCCCCTCTGGGCCCCACACATCTCATCTGTAAAATGCAGAAGTTTTTTTTTTGTTTGTTTTTGTTTTTTGTTTTTTTTGGTGGGGGTTCTGAAGCAAATAGAGTCCAAAGAAGGCTGAAGACCCAAATACATTTAAACTACATACTTATCTGGAATAAATTTACACATAATTTGATGTAACAAAGTCATGTGTGTTGTACTCTCCTGATGGTTCTCATAACCATGTTGCATGGACGTTGTCCAAAGCAAAGTAAGAACCAAAGAGTAACAGCTGTGTTAATGAATTTAAAAGAGTATGAGAGAAGGGCCTGATCACCTTAATAAGGAGGAATAAACTGCTGACATTTTAGAGGTGAATTACTTTTAGGTGATAAGGGTACTAGTTTTAAAACAAAATTTCTCTTCCAGTAATCTTAATGACCCAATCAAAAGAGATGATTCACTCTCTAAAGCCTAAGAGAACAATTTTATCTGTATGCTTTCTAGCTGGGATTCTTGTTACGGAAGGGAAGGCATCTCTCTCTAGTCATCCTTAAAACAAGCTCGGAAATTTAAATGGTTTCCTATGTCATTTAAAAGGGTCATAGAGCTAAAGTATGCCAGAGGCCATCTAGAATTATCCCCTCATTTTATAGAGGGGGAATTAAAGCTCAGGGAAGTTACATGACTTACTTGCCTTGAGTCTCTCAAGTAGGTAACCATTAAAGGCTGGATTTGTACCCAAGTCGTCTGACTCTTTCTTGTTGTTGTTGAGTTATGTCTGATTCCTTGTGACTCCATGGACAATAATCACACCAATACTATGTAAGGGGTTTGCTTGGCAGAGATAATGGAGTGGTTTATTGTTGCCTTCTTCATGTCTGACCTAGAGTCACTCATTTTTCCATTGGACAACAATATCTCCTTATTTCTTAATCTGACTTCCAGGGAAACAAAACTAGGTTATTTTTCTTTGCAAATAACTTGAAATATTTCTTATTTCCTTTGATCAACCACATTTTAGCACTGTTTGTGTCTATAAGCAACACAGGAAACCAAAAGAAAGGGAGGAATAATCTTTAACTCAGTAAAAATGGCAGAATACAAATAAAATAAGACATAACTCAAAGAAGAAAATTATTTGCGTCACCTATGCATGTAACAATACTATGTCAGGAAGGATCTGTAATTGATTCAATGTATAGAACTCCTGGTTATGGGCACACCATCCATCTACAGATAGCCACTTAGCTATGACTTGGTAGCTAAATTCTAAAAAAGTTGCCTGAAGAACACAGAGGTAAAGGAACGTGACCAGGGTAACAAAAAGAGACAACAATAAAGGGAGAATTTGAACTGTCTTCTTGGCTCCATATCTAGCATTCTATCCATTGTCAGGATGCCTCTTAAAACAACATACAACATTCATAGAGTACTGAAAGTTTTGTACACAAGTGCTGAGAAATTGCACTATGAATTAACAAACATGTATTAAGTCCACTCACAATGTGACAGAAAGTACATTAAACCTTAGGGAGGAAAAAAGCAAAAATAATACCCACCAAAAGGCTGGCGTTCAAGTGAAGGAGGCAACATGGACATAAATAGTTATATACATGGAATTGTCAGGGCAGACATGGGTGAGTTTATGAGTGGAATGACCTAAATTAGAAAGAGAATGGGGTGGACATTTGGGTAGAAGACAAAAGGTAAAAAGGTGAGGAGGCGGACTGGCGAAATACAAGAAAGTTTCCATAGTTGGATTTAATGTGGAATAACGTGATGTAAATAATGAGAAAGCAGTGAGGGAAGATGGTTGGTATAAAGCCATATGACTCGTGCTGACCAATTATAATATGTTAGATATGAGAGGTGATTATAATAACCTTTGTGAAAATTCTTATTGTAGCACGTAATGTGGATAGTCAAAGATGGGACCTGAAAATATAACAAAACCATAATGCTTTGAACTTCAGAATATAATATAAATTCAAGCTGTTTGGCCGCTGTCAGGCATAGTGGAAACAGCCCTGGATTTTGAAGCAGGGGAGGCATATGTTAAAAGTCCTGTCCCTAACACTTAATAGTGGGAAAATCACTCATCCTTTCTAAGATTCTAGTTCCTCATTAAAATGGGTACAATAATACACAAACTATATTGTAGGGTTACTAAGAGGATCAAATGAAATAATAAATGAGTGGTATTTGGAGCACCACACAATTATTATTGTTTTTGTTCTCACAGTTTTTGATGGAGTTCAGAGAGGAATAGTTCTGTGATAATTTGTTGTCATGCTGTCTCCTTTTATGTTTAATCTTCTTTGGCCTCCTGCACAGATGGATAATAAGTTTGTTTTGTAGCTAAATGAAAGCATTGGGACTTGAGTTCATGTTCAGTAGGCTCACTTAAGCCTCTTCGGAGGGATTCTGCAAGCAGACAGTGACAGAGATGAGAGGTATCTCATTATGTTCCCATATGGTTTTGATTTCTTCTGTTTTATTCTTCTTTAGTGATTTCCTGCATGCCCAACTTTTCATGACCCCCTTGGGGATTTTTTTTGGCAAAGATACCGAAGTGGTTGGCTATTTCCTTCTCCAGCTCATTTTATAGATGAAGAAACTGAGACAAACAAGGTTAAATGACTTGCCCAGAGTCACAGTTACTTAGAGTCTGAAGCTGGATTTGAACTCAGGTCTTCCCTACCCCAAGCCTGCTGTTCTATCCCCTGTACCGCCTAGCTGCCCATTTCTTCTGTTAGGTCTTTATATTTTGACATTTTTTTCTTTCCACACAGTTTAGAGCAGGGGTGGGGAACCTACAGCCTCAAGGCTAAATGTGGCCTTCTAGGTCCTCAAGTGTGGCCCTTTGATTCAATGCAAACTTCACAGAAGAAATCCTATTATTAAGGGGATTTGTTCTGTGGAGTTCGGATTCTGTCAAAGGGCTACACTTGAGGACCTAGAGGGCCACATCTGACCACAGGTTCCCCACCCATGGTTTAGAGATTATGAACATTTGGTTTGGTGACATCTGTTAAGATCACTGTTCTTAAGTTTTTATATATCAGTGTTATATCCAGGCAACTATAAGCAACAGTTCAGTCTGTGGTAAAGCTCTGATTAGAGTACAGTTTATTTGATGAATTCTTATGGATATTTTGAACTCTTTATAGCAAGAGGCTTTGTCATCTGTAGATTATGAAAGAACAGAGGATGTTTAATTCTTGTCTTCCTAAATATGTGGTATGTGCTGAATTTTTGCAGCCTGCAATGATGTATTGTACAGTTTGTATCACTCCTGTGCCTAATCTGCAGATGACCAAACTGAGGCCCAGAGATGTTGGATTACTTGGCTACAATGAAACAGGTAGTAAGTGTCAGAGCTAAGATTCAAACCCAGAACTCTTCCACTGTACATTACTCCTCCATATATGTGTAATTTCTAATCTATTTGTATACAATACTCATTTTCAAGTCCATTAAGGGGAGATACGTGTGTGTTACGTAAGTTGCTATTATTCATTTTGGCTAAAAGCATATGAAAATATCAGATGATGAAATTGCAGACTACACCCTCCCTTCCATTATTGAAGCAACTTCTAAAATATCATCTTCTTTGTTAAAACTTCTTGTATTCATCAGAAGAGGGATGAATGATTTCCTGGCTCCATTCTGCTAACTAGTTAACAGGAAAATTCCATTTTTATTAGGATAATGCAAAAGACCTACGCCACAAGAGTACAGCAGCTGTTAATGCACTCATTAGTTTAAAAGCTGCTATAGAATATTTGGCTAAAGATGGCATCCTAATGTACACCTTACTAAATTATCACTCAAGGATAAACACTCAAAATGTGTTCACACAGATAAATTGAGGGTGTGGATCTATACAGTATTTCACAATTGGACCAAAAAAAAAGATCACCTTCCATTGAGATTTTGACAACAGCAGTAACTTTAACATAAAAATTCTCCCATGAGAAATATCATATCTCACTACATAAGCTTTTAAAATTCTGTATGTTTTTCCCCCTGCTGAACACTTAAACCAAATACCTGAACATGCTTTATAGACTGGTATGCCACCAATGCAAACTGCCCTAATGATTCTTTTCAACATTTATTATTTCATCAAACAATTTTAATAGGCTTCCATCCAAGATGAATTTCAATTTCTCTTGCATAACACATTATATATAAAAATAATTTCAGTTAATGAATATGTAAGTTAGTATTGTACTCCAATATATTAGTAATTCCATGTACACCTAGCCTAATTGCATTATGTATTCCATTAATAAAATCAAAGTCATATTGGAAAAGGACATGCTTGAGCTGGAGGGTATACAGGAGAGGAACCAGGGTAATGAAGGGTCTCAAGATCATGATGTAAGAAGATTAGTTGTAGGATCTGGGAATGTTTAGGTTGGAGAAGAGAAGATTTAGGATGGAATGTGACAGCTGTCTTCAAGTTTCTCCTGTATGAAAGAGGGATTCAACTTGTCCTTCTTGGCTAAAGAGGGCAGTACTAGGAAACTAAGTAAAAGTCAAAAAGAGAGAAATCTAAGCCTCACTGGAGGAGAGACATCTTAATAATTATAGCTACCTCAAAGTAGAATAGACCAGATCCTGCAATAGAATGTTCCCCTTGTTAGAAAGCTTTCCAAAAACGTTGGATGACCACTTCATGAGTTTGGGGGTATTCTGTAGAGAGAATTCTTGTCTAGGTTGGGCTAGATTGCCTTTGGGATACCCTCCAATACTGAGAGTCTGTGATTGTGTGGAGTCATCTGGTTTATCCTCCCGACCTGATGCATGAATCCCCTACAATATACCCAACAAGTTGTAATCTAATAACGGTCTCATCTTGATAACATTTTCTTTATTACAGAAAAAAATGGATATTAGAAGGTCCCACTATTTTTATTATAAATTAATATAATTTATGATAAAATATATTATCTAAGGAAATTATTATTTTTATTAATTAGATGTATTAATTTATGGTAAGTTCTACCTTTTTGTCTTTGACTGGAGCCTTAAATCCATGTTGCCTTTTTCCTCCTAAAATCTCTCTCTTTCATGTGACATTTGCCAACATTAGCCTTATTTGGGACTTTTTATCCAAACCACTGCCTTTTACTTAACTCCATTGCTTCTATGCCCACTGGGAACTCTTGGTATCGCTCATTAACATTCATTCCAAAGCTAGCTTTAGGCAGCAAAAGCTAGCTTCTTCAGGGACTGCTGTGCACCTTCATTTAAAATGTTATACAGTGTAAGTAGTATGCTCCAGTAAATGAGCTTGAAAAATCGACTTTCATTTTAGTATTTGGGTAAATTACTACTATAACTACTAATACTAATAATGGATTTCTCTACCTATATTATGGCTATTGAATAATTTTATATTAGTATAATTTTATTAGCCATATCTCAGTATTTTTACTTTAAAAATTAAAATTCAAAGTTAATAATGTTCTCTTGTCTCAATTTTGGACCTCTCTGTTGAATTCCAGATTATTTGTGGAATTGCTACTTATACAATTTTTCCAAGGTCTTAGAGTGTTCTGGCATATTCATATTTCACAATTAAAAGAGTCTATCTAACAAGTAAGCTCAAGATTCTCTCATCATACAACAAACACAGACAATACTATTGTCAGAAAGCATCATGCACATTGCTATGCTCACCCTACAAGAGAAACTGAAACAGTAACTTCACAGGAAATGCATTATCACTCAAATATTCTGCACATATCCAAAGAAAAGGTATTAGAGTTTCCCTAGTTCCTGTCCCTATCAGGTTGATGCAATCACATATTGCTTACTTACTTATTCCATATGAATATCACTGGAGTTGATTTTCAACTTATTTCAAGTTCCATCCTTATTTAAAGTACTCATCCACAGCTAATGCCAACTGTGGCCATTCCTCCCATCCCATATTCTTTAACTTTGCAAAAGTATGCCAGTAGGTGTGGCAGAAAGCTGAACTGTTACTGCTACTAACACAAATAAGTGGGAAAATTATGAAGGGTATCTGTGGCAGCCCTCCTTCACTCCTCCCATACATGTTCCTCTGCTGGGGCCATATCCAGCCATTCTGATGTATATCTTGCCACTTGACCCAGATGGTTCCGGAGGAGAAAGTGAGACTAGTGACCTTGCACAGTCCTCCCTCACTTAAATCCAATTCATTTGCAAGTCAAGGCACCACCTTCCTGATATCATGGTCCTCTTCAAGAAGGAAGGAAAATCAACAACATCTCCCTCTAAGACATTCCTTCTTCCCAGATAGTATATCTGTCAGTCTCTCAATCTGGCATTAAGCTGTTTGATAGCTTCTTTCCCAGTTTGGAGGCCTTACTTGCAGGTGCCATACTATAGATTTTTCCTAGATCTTCTTGTCCTTACTCCCTCTACAATCCAGTGGCACTGACCTACTAGCCATTCCACAAATAAGATACTCCGCCTCTTGGCTCTGGGCATTTTCTCTGGCTTTCCCAGATACTCTCCCAGAACACTCTTCCTCCTCTGCTCCTCCTATTCTCCTCTCTAGCTTCCAATAAATCTGAACTAAAATTCCTTCTTTAACTGGAAGGCTTCCTCAAATTCTTCTAATTTGAGTGTCTTTGCTCTATTAATTATTGCATATTTATTCTGTACATATCTTGCTTGCATTTTTATATGTTGTCTCCCCCATCACTGTATATTGTATGTTCCTTGAGGTCAGGACTGCCTTTTCCCTTTTTTTTTGTATCCCCAGTGCTTAGCACAGTTCCAGCCACATAGACACTTAAAAATGTTTATTGAGTGACTGATTGATTGCCACAATTAAAGTTTACCCTACCATCCTATTCACATTAGAACTGATTTCTAAAGTTCCAGATAATTAAAATCATCTACTGTAATTCTGAATGGAAGTACTAATAAATATTACTATTCCTGGGCAAGATATTTGCATTGAAGAAAAGACCTATATAAATAAACTTTAGCTGGAAGAGGATGAAACTAGGGATATGACTATCAGACACTGAAAGACCAGTTTGGGGAAAATGTTTATCTTTATTTAATCAAAATTATTAATAACAGTAATAACCTATATCAAATAAGAATGCAAATAAAATTATATAAGCAAAATGTATTTTAAAATCTAAGGGGATTTTTTATTCTTATTGAATTTTCATAAATTTTGTAGTTTCTAAAGTATTTTAACATATACTATCTTTTTTGACAATCCTGCCAGGTAAAGGGTAGCTATTATGATTTCCATATTACAAATGAGCAAAACTGTTTAGAGAGATTACATTACTCGCTCAACTAATGATAGAACTGGTACTTGAACCCAAGTCTCAATCCAGTGTACTCTATGTTGAATGTTTGTTTTTTTCAATTACATCACAAAGTTAATGGACCTTTAAATCCTTCATAAATGACAGTGCTAACTGATGCTACCATTACCTTTTAAATATTCAGATACACTTAATAAAACAGAGCTATAGCCTTTGGCATCACGAGGTGAGGTCCTCTTGCAATATATTAGCTGCAGAAGGTGAACCAGATATATCTTCTCTGCACCAAAGGGCAATACTCTCCAACATTTCCCTAAATCTTTGTTCAAAACAAATTGTGAAAAGTATACAAAAGGGGTAAAATCAAGTAGATTAATTCTTGTGCTAATAATTGTAAAAGGAAAATTCAGTCAATTCCCAGAGAAGCCCAAGAGGCAATATCACATAGTTGTAATGAATATGGTGCTGGGATCAAGAGCCAATGATACTTAATTGGCTGTGTAACCCGTGGGCAAGCTACTTAACATTGCTGAGCTTCTGACATATCTGAGACTAAGAGCAAGCAAACCTGCCAAGGTAAAGTGAGAAGCCATACCAATGTAATCACAGATCCTTTACAGTTGACCAAAAGACAGAAAGTCTTGCTTTGATTATGTGAATATTTCAACGACAAATTCTTCATCTGAATTATCTGCATAATTGTAATTCTTTTCCAGATAATTAGATAATGAGATGGTGAGAGGCAGTTAGGAGAACACAGAATGGATAATGGTTGTTTTATATATAGATATTTTCTCCACTATGGCCAGAAAATTATATTTGACTAATGCTATAATTGAGCTCTCATTCATATAACATTATGCCTTTCTCCCATGAGCAATTTAGTAACCATTTTGTCAACATGAAAATGCAATTCCTTTTTTCCCAATAATGCCCAAAGTGCAATAGTGAAAGCAGACATCCACCATACCCTCCTATTAAGTTTCTTCTGTTGTATTAATAGTAAGAATGACTTTTAACCCCTGATTTTTAGCTTTTTTAATTTAGTTAATAACCAACAAAGATAATTTCTCAACAACCAATTATTCTAGCTAGATTTGTAGTATATTTAACTTACAGACACAGCCTATACACAATAATCACAATGTATACAATATACACAATAATTGATCATGTACCTCAAACTAGAAATGTTCCATCTGTTAGCTTAACTCCCACTAAAGATAACTGTTTCAATATGACATTTAAGCACTTGAAATTTGATTTTAAAAATAGTCTTAAAATTTAAGAAAATCATAAAATATGCATAGGAATATCTATACAAAATGTGAATCAAGAAATAGAAGTGATCTGACCTGAAAATATGACAGTGGGATTAAAGGCACTATGAATTCAGAGACAAGACCATAATTATTAGAGATATACGGTGTGTGCAATGGACATATTTTCATGGTAGAACACTTCTACCTATATCTGCACCTTCTTGGCGGCAATATCAAGGATCTTAAAATACTTTGGGTGATTGGATAGAGCCTAAAGTCAGATTGGATGTCAACTCCTGACTTGGATAGATTCTGATGGTCTAGAGCAAGGGAGTCAATCTCAAACAGAAAGGGGGCCACTAAATTACACATAAGAATCCTTATAGGCCACATGTTGATTTAGAAAACCATACATTAACATTATCTATGTTTTGTTATATTTTATTTATTTTGTTAAGCATTTTCAAATTACATATAAATCTGCTTACACCAGCATTTTGAGAGTGTTGTGAGCCACATGTACCCCCACATGTTTGACATCTCTGGCCAAAAATATTATCCAATACAGGGGCCACATGGGGAACCATGGCCTGCCTCAAAGATTAGTAATCTACCAATCAGGGGAAGGAAAATGGGTCACGTGCAATTCTCCCTGCACTAGCAAGTCATGGGGTTTGTTTCCAACATGACTACATCTATCTTCATTCTCCAATATTCACCCACTTTACCTTTCTCTCTCAGCATTGTAAAACTTCCAACCTTCCCCCTTCTAAGGTCAGTTGGATGTTGGCCCCTTGTGGTAGTTATAGCCTAACAGAGACCCAACTACAGCAACATCTACATAGAAGCTAGTGGAAAAATTCCCTTCCATCCATCCAGCATACTCACCTTCTGTCTTTGAGATCACCTAGTTCACTGCAGAAGAGTATGGGCTCTACAATCTAGAGGAATGGCCTGTGAATAAGAGCCTGACCTCCCCTCGTTGTGAGGGGGACTTAGTAAGATGCATTTGGTGAGCAGACACGTATAGGTTGTGACAAATCACAGGTTTTATTAGTTTATCTTTTACTTCCAAATCTTTCCCTCTTCCAAACTTCCCTACTTGTGTTGAGGGTACCATCATCTTTCCCGGTGCCCAGATTCACAATCTTTATGTAATCTAACTCCTCATTCTTTTTTCACCTCTAAATGCCAATTTTTTGTAATTTTCTAACTTAAAAAAATCATACTTAGAAAAAGACAGTGCCCCAAATGGATGGAAAAATTAAAATCCGCCAGCAATTTGATCAAGACATCCTTTGGTTGAAGACATTCAAAGGAAGTAAACAAAATAATTGTGAAAACAAGCAAATGACTCTTTTGTGTGGCATGTAAAGAGCCAGAAGAACACAACAGATTCTATACTAAGGTATTTCTGTATAGTATAATAACTCAGGATGTTTAATAATTTTTCTATGTGATAAAATAAGAAACAAATCATTTCTCTCTGCATTTTAATAACCCAGCCTTTACTGGGTGACAGGGACTCTCTGGACACCATCTCAAGAGACCTATCTCTCAAGTACTCTTCCCCCTGGTGCCTTCCTTCTACCCACTGCCCTATGGGAAAACAAGCCGTGCTCTCTGGACAATTCCCTTTTGGGGCACAACTGTTAGCACCATCCAACTGTCCCCAGAACCACTGCTGACAACACCTCTTCCCCTCTTAATTTGTTCTAGATGCAGGAATTCCCAGCTCTACTTGAGATAATTACATAAGGATTATTCGCCTCATTTTTTATTTCTTAAATGATATTTGTTCCACAGATGGCCCAAAGAAAGTAAAAAGTGACACAGGCATTTGATTTTTGGATATACTGCTTCTCACAGTTTGACAGGTTTAAACTCTGTATGCCCTTTCTATCCCTAAAATCTTCTAAGTTGACAAACTTGGAGTTTTTTAATATCATCTTAGGACCATTAGGGGTTGAAAGACATCTGGGAGGCCATCAAGTCCAATCCTCTCATTTTACATATAAGGAAACTGAGTCAAAGAGAATTTAAGTGACTTTCCTAGGGTCACACAGATAATGTCTAAGGTGTAATTTGAACCAAGGTCTCTCCGATTCCTAGCCCCATGCTCTGTCCACTACATCATACTGCCTCTAAAAGGAACTCATTTTTGTAAAGATAAAGGCAGTCGTATGATGTTGGGAAAAAAGAATTAGACCATAAGTCAGTTTGGTGTTCTAATCTCAGCTATGTGAACTTGAGTAAGTCACGCCAGTTCTCTGCCCTCAGTTTCCCAATTTTGGTTACATTAGGTAATTTCTGAATGGCTTCCTAACTTTAACAGAAAGAAGAGAATAGGAGGTGAGCAGAGCAGCTGGTCCAGCCCAGATGTTAAACCTGAAAAGAACCTAGAAAAAAGTCTGTTTCTTATGGTAATGTAATCCCTTATGATTCCTATTTCCTTGCCTTGCTTTTTCCTGCCTTGTGCCAACTCTAATTTATTAAATATAATTTACTAAACCATTAATCATAAAAACATTCAAGTATGAAGTCTTTCTTTAAGTGTATGCTTTGCTTCTTTTCCAAAATTGTAATTAGTCAATATATCTACATAACAATCATGTGCAGCATAATAGGCTCTTCCTTTTAAAGGTCTGATCCTGTCTCTCTCCAACTCAAAAATCCCTAAGTACTTCTATTGCCTTGAGGATAAAATAACAACTCTTCATCCTGGCATTTAAAGTTACACCACCTGCTTCCAGCTAGCCTTCTCAGAATTGCTTCATATTACTCCCCTTCCCACATTGTACTATAGCCAAAATTTCCACTTGCCGCTCAGTGCCTTAAATAGGCTTGACCTCCATGCTTGAATGCAATCCCTCTTTGCTTCTGTGTCTTAGAATCATTGCAATCTATAAAGGCTCAGCTAAGTTATCAACCACTCCACATAGCCTTTCTAATGCCCTAGCTGTTAGTGTTCTCTGCTTCTTGAATTATTCTGCATTTTTACTTCTTTGTTTACATGTTATATCCCTCAGTAAAATGTAAGGTCCTTGAGGGAAGGGCTTCATTCCCCCCCTCCCCAGACTAAGCATTTAACACCATCCTGGATAGGTATAGGACAGTATTGTTCTAGTAGACATTTACCTTCAGATTGCCACTTAATTCATCATTTAGCCAAGCTCTATTGACAGCCAATCACAAGGCATTCACAGAGTACTTTTACATTACCCTAAAAGATGATGGTTGGCTAAATAAATATTTGTGCTAAAATGCTTTATGATAGAATATTTCAGCTTAAATAAAAGTGTTTCAACACTTATAAAAGTTGTTTCCAATTTATCTCTTCTCAGCCCTTCAAAACAAATCACCCCTTGTAACAAAGAAACAAAAAGGTCAAGCTAAACAAGGATACAATAAAAGGATTTGCCTGAGAGCTCCCACCTCTCTGGAAAGAGAAAGGAGTTAGGTTTCATTATCTGTTCTCAATTGGTGGTTTTCACATAGCTCAGAGTTTGTCTTCCTTGTAGTGATTTTTTCATTTACACTACTTCACTCATTGTGTATGTTGTTCCTTTGGTTCCATTTATTTTTACTCTCCATCAATTCATAAAATCTTCCCATATTCCTCTGAATTATGACATTTCTTACTACACAAAAATGATCCATGACATTCATGTTCCACAGCTTTTTATTCAGCCACCCTCTAAATGATGAGTATCTTTGTTTCCATTTCTTTGCAATCACACACAACAAAAAATGCTGCTAAGAACATTTAGCAGATATTGGACCTTTATCTCTGCCTTTCCTTTCCTTGGGATGTTGCTTGGGGCTCAATCCTATGACATAGAGACAAAAGGGAATGAATGATTTTGTCACGTTTCTTGCCTAATTCCAAACTGATATTCAGAACTTCATGTACCAGTTAACAGTACCCAATAACACTGTTCCTATTTTTGTCACCTTTACCAATTTGCATTGCATGAAGTAACACTTCTGAGTTTTCTATAATTAGTAATTTGGGGCATGTTTTCATATGATCACTCAAAGTTTGCTATTCTTTCAAAAACTAGTTGTTGATATCCTTGGACTATCTGATGGGAGATTGGTACTTGTTTTTATATGTGCATAGATTTATTATAACAATTGTATATGAGATTTTTATCAGTGATGTTTATTAAAACAATTTATCCTATTCAACAATTTATCTTCTTATTCCATCTTCCTTAATTTCATTCATAAAAAATAAGAGATAGGGTTGACTGTAAAAGACTACTTTTTTTGTCTTCCATTCTCATTTCTTTCACTTGCTTGGGTAAGAACTATACCCTTGAACATATTTTTCCTTTTTTTGAAAAAAAATTCAAATCTCATTTTTTAAATTATGTTTCCTTTTATTTACAGATCCAATACCATTTGGAGCTTATTGGAGTATATGGTCGAAAATGCTATCCAAAATCTATATTTTGCTCAATTATTTTCCACATTTGCCTATGGTTCATGCCAAAAAAAAGAGGAATCTTCCATCATATAATTTGTGTTTTAGGGCTTGTCAAAAGCTTAGCTATTATTTTCAACTGCTTCAAGCTCTTACTTTGTCTGTTCCATTGATATCCTGTTCTGTTTTTTAAACAGTACCAAATAACTTCAGTGATCATTGCTTTACAATGTAGTTTGAAGTCCCTTACATTCAAGACCTTTACATTCCAACTTATTTCAATTATCTCCCTTGATATGGATAAAATGAAAATGAATTTTATCATTCTATAATTTGATTGGTATAGTACTAAATGTGTACAATAGAGCAGTAAATAGTTATCCATTTAAGTCTTCCTTCAGAGCTATAAAGTATTTTGCAGCTGCAATTATATAAATCTTATATTTGTGCGTGTCTTGCTGGTTAACTTCTACAGTTTTATATGTCTCATAATTATTTTGAATGGAATTTTGCCAATTTTTGTTAGTACTGCCTGGAAAATATGGTAATTTTGTACATTTATTTTGTGTTATGTCACCTTACAGAAGATGTTAATCATCTCAGTTTGTCCACTGATTTTTGTGAATGTTTCTGAATAAACCATCCAGTCCTTTGCAAATTGAGATAGTTTTGTCTTTTCTAATGTTTATAGCTTTAATTTTGTGTTCTCGCTTTGCTATAGCTAGCTTTTATAAAACTATGTCAAATAAATATAGGGAAGAAGGCAATCTTTTCAAGATCTTTTTTTTTAATGGATTATAAACCAGCAAAAGATATCTTCACCCAGGAATATGCCTCCTTCTCCACCTGGAATATTCTTCCATCCCTACAGCACCCTTCTTCTGTCAGTGAGTTTCTCCTAAAAACCTCCATTTTTGAGGAAGTGCCAGGCCAGATATGCTCACTCCTTCATTCTTTTCCCAACTCTACTCCTGATGCTCTGGACTTCACCACCATGCACACCCTCCTCCACACATTGCTCTCTTATGTGTTGCCTTCTTCCTTTAGAATGTAATCACATTGAGGGAGGGCTATCTTTCTTTTCGTTTATATTTATTTGTATTCTAAGTTGTTAATACCATGTTTGGAACATAGTAAGAGTTTAATAAATGCTTGGTCTGTAGACTCATTTAAAGGGTAGCTATGCATCCATCAGTTCATACTTCCCTCATTTCTTTTCACATTATTAGAGACAAGAAGGACTCAAAGTATTTACCAAATTATATTAGATATACAATTGCTTTAAACTTAATCAACTTTAACACTGTGAACTCATGATACATTTCAATAGGGTTTAATGAATAATACCTACTCTAAAATTCAAGATGTCCTGATGTTTAAAAAAAGCATTAAAGGGTTTCATGTGTGAATCTTGGTACACTCATGATCAGAAATGCAAGAAATGGGCAGTGGAACTTGGGCCCTACCCTTTCTGAGTTTCAGTTTGCTCTTGAGGAAAATTATGAAAGATAAAAACTGCCTTGTCTATGATAAGATAGGTTGATGCAACAAACTGATGAGATAATTTATAAGGCACTTTGTAAAATTGTTAAATTCTATGGCAATGTCAGCTGTTGTTAGAAGTTTGTGGAAATCCTTAGAGAAAATGCAGCTCTTCATCTCACTGCCCTTCCCTCATAAATCAATACTGTGAGAACAAAAATTCAAGATGATTTTCTTATCAAGAAATGCTGCTGTTAGTCAAGTTCATCAAACTCAGTTTACCTGTATCCCTTCATCATGTTTAGTTTTATTTAAACTTTATTTGATATTGGCAGGAAATATATTTGGTTAGAAATGGCTTCCACATGCAAATAAATGTCAGGGCTAGAAGTCATATTGTTTATTCAGTTCAAAAATGGGAAAGGTTTATAACTGAATTGCTTACCAATAACATCATTTATTGACTTTTTAAAACAAGCGTTTTGTATCTAGTAAAAATTAATTGATCCCAGGAAAGCAAAACTTCAAAATATAACATTATTACCCTCATATTATTTATTTTTATTCTTGTGGTTCACTAAGAAAGAGCCAGTTAGGTTTTCTCTAGCCTTTTCTTTAAACTTTATTATTTATTTTTAATATTCCTTTTAAATTTTGAGTTGCAAATTCTCTCCCTCCCTCCTGTACTCTCCCCCACCCACTGAGAAGGAAAGCAATATGATATCCATTACACATGCATTGAAACTCAAAGTTTTAGAAGTGAATGTTAAAAATTGTTTTTACAATGGAACTGGGGAAAAATAAAATACTAAATATTTTTTTAAAAACTAAAAGAACCTTCCTATTTAAGAAATTATACATGTGAAATCATGCAAAACTTACCTACATATTAGATATATTTTTTAAAAGCAAGAAAAATAAAGTGAGAAAATCATACTTCAGTCGGTACTCAGAATTGATTAGTTCTTTCTCTAGGGGTAGATAGCATTTTTTTCATCATTAATCCTTTGGAATTGTCTTTGTTCAGTCATTCAGTCATGCCTGACTCTTCATGACCCCACAGAACATAATGTCCATAGTGTTTCCTTGTCAAAGATACTGAAGTGGTTTGCCATTTCACTCTCCAGTGAATTAAGGCAGAAGTTAAAGGACTTGGCCAAGGTTACACAGTTATTAAGTGTCTTGATTCTAGACCAAGTGCTCTATCCACTGAGCCACCTAGCCCCCTCCTTGCAATTATTTTGGATCATTGTATTGCCAACCAGTACCACCTATACTGAATGTAAGCAAAGGGTCCCCTGCAATCTCTTTTTGATCAGTTGTCTGACCGCTTTACTGTCTCTGAGCTGAGAGCTCCCAGGGCTGCTGCTGCTGCTCATATGTGGGCTCCTGACAGGCCTTCACCCTGATGTCACAAGCTGCTCCTGCCAACCTCAGAGGTTTTCTTTTGCCAGAAAACTGTCTCACTCTGACCTTTTGTTCCCTCTGCCACTCCAAAATTTTATTTGAGGCATTATTTTAAAGTTGTTGGGAGGGGAATGTGAGAGAGTTCAGCTGGTTTGCCACCTCTAATCTGCCATCTTGGCTCCACCCCCCTTCTCACCAGCTTTTTTTTTTTTTTAATGCAAAAGAATTTGTGATTTAGCCAGTTGTTAGAGCATATTTAACTCTGACTTCAGAAGAAAAATATTTTGGCAGAATCTTCTTTTATTTGTTTCAAGTAGATAGATGCACTTTTTTTGGAGGGGTGAAATTTGCTAAACATATAAAGAAGAAATACAAATGTTTTTATTCCCCACCCACTTGATACTTCATTGATCAGAGGATGTTAAAGTTAGAAAGAACTTAAGTAGAGCATCTAGTCCAATCCACTCATTCTACAGATGATAAAATTGAGGCACAGAGAAATAAATTAACCTGCCCAGTATAAAAAAAGTTATCACACAATCAGAGGCAGGTCTTTAACTTGAGTCTTCCTGACTCTGAGGCCAACTCTCTTCTCTACACACCCACTGAGAAGTATTTGATACCTTCTAGTTTGCAAAGCATTTTTCATGGGTAATGTCAATTGAGTTTGACAACAACACAGTTTGGTAGACAAGCAGGAATTATTATACCCATTTCACAAATGGAAACCTTGAAGCTCAGAAAAGTTAGACTACTTACTTACAATCATACAACCAGTAAGTAGGAGAGTCCACACTCAAACCCAGGTGTTTCCTTTCTGAATCCATGCCCTTTTCATTGCATTCAATAAATATAACATAATATCTAAGCATATACGTATATGTATATTATATATGTATATATAACACACATCAATATAGTGTGTGACAATATGTGAGTGCATAATATATGTGTGTGATATATATGCATAATATATAGTACAGTGTATAGATAGTGTACAATATATGTGTGATATATGTGTGTGTCATATACGTGTTATGTATACATGCAATATAGGTGCATATGTATAGAATATACATGAGCGTGTAATACATGCGCTACAGTATACACATGTTTATGTGTTTGACACAGCAATATATAATATGTGCAATACATATGCACATACATTACACATGCACATAGATGAATGCCTTTAATGCCCATGTTGTTTTTGTGTCAACAGCTTTCTTATATTTGTGTCTTTGAGCAGCTTGAATTTCAGCAGCATTTTGCCCTGAGGTATTTGCCTGCAGTAAGTCACTGCAGATCAATATACAAAGAATTCCCTGAAAGCAGAAAGTAAACTGCAAAAACAAGCTTGCCTTGGAATGAAAATACTATAGTGGCTAGGGAGGTAGTAATATTCTTTCCAATCCAAGAGAAGGGAGCAGAGAATTGTTTGATAGAAACTAAGATAAATATATTAAAAAGATATGAATGGCCAGGTTGGGGCAAAGTACTTGCCCTCCCCAGAATCAATGCATCCTCACTAATTATAAAGGAAAATGGATTACACTTTCATTATATGATTCCCTTTTAAGGACAGAATTAATTCAAGATTATAGAGAAACCAGCATAATAAAGAAAGATGATGATAATAAAATGCAAAATTTACCCTACCTCCTACTAAAAAGCTTTCAAAATTATTTGGAGTATGAGTTGGTTCTTCATATGACTTTTGGTAAAGGGATAATAAAACACAAAAGTACCTTTTATATTCACTTTGGGAATGCAAAACATATATCAATACTATATATGAGTAAATACAGAATTAAATGTGAACCATATAAAAATACTGCCTAGATGTGTATGTGAAATATACATAACAAAACATTTCACTTAGGTAAAAGTCACCTTTATTGTTGTACCAATCATTAGTGCACTGAATAAATGGATACACTGCTTCAGATTTTGACCTGGCAAATATCTCCTCCATAAGTATACCTCCCCCATATGATTAACAAAATATACAGAGTATATAATTTTACTGATGATTTAATAGTTTTAAATATGCTCTTTGGGGACACAAAGGTCTTCTCATCAGGTACTTACATATCTTTTAGCATGTTAATATTTGACCAGATAGTTTTTGTTTGCTTATTTCAGATTAGTGAAAAAATAACTACATTTTATAAAGATTGTTTAAAAGATTATTACGAGTGGAGACTTTCTATGTCTTGAGATGAAGAAAGTCAATATATATTGTGATCCTCCTCACATCTCAACTGAAGTCTGAATTTCCACCTGACTCTGCCATGTCTCATTTCACTTGCAGTTCCGACACACAAAATTTGTTGCAAGTGATCCATCAACCCAGCAGTTCCTGGAATGATCATTCAGTTTTTGGTAATGAATATGCATCATTTGAAATTTTGGGGTACTCCAAATACTAACCACATTCCTAGGTCTGGTTTAATTTTACAAATATAATTTTTTAATTACATAGTTTTGTCTACAACTATACAGTGGATTTTACTATTTAATTCTCAAAATAAAATATGGAAAATTTTAATACTTTATTTTCCTAACTTTACCTACTCTTTTACAAATTTACTAGGTATCACCTGTTTGAAGGGATTTTTTCAAAAGTGGTTTGAGTGAGTTGGGCAAACACCATGTTCAGGTCATGGGGAAGACCAAAACTACAGGTAAAAAAATATATTTGTGATGTTTATAACTGCTAAATAGACACATAACCCCCCAATAAATAAAAAAAACTGCAGGGTATATTTAAGCCTGAAAAACAATTTGTTGGGCAATTCATCCAGCCATTTCACCACATCCTTTCTATCTTATTCCATTTTCTGAACTTCACAGTTGCATTTCCAGCCTCAAGTCTATCTCCACTCTTCTCCATCCTACACACTGTTGCCGGTGTAACTTTTCATAAATGCAGATATGACCATGTGACTCTCTTACTTGGTCAAATCTATTTCTTTCCTATTGCCCCAAGGATAAAATATAAACTCTTCTGTCTTGACTTTTAAAGCCCTGCATAATCTAGCCCCCAACTATTTTCCGAGCCTTGCTGAACAGTATCCTTTTTCTTAGGCCCTACAATCAAGACAAACTGGCCTTTTCCTCTCACCATATACACTCCATCTCCTATCTCCTATGATTTTGATCTGGCTGTTCCCCATGCCCATAATGTTCATATATCTTTGTTTATATATTTTTGACACATCAGACAAGTTAAAATGAACACCCAGACCAACAATGTCATATATTCTCTGAAAATAGTTCAGCAAAATACCATAAAAAGAGTGCCTATAAGTGAGGTAGATGAGAACACCTCATACTTTTACAACTTCATACTTGTTAATAAAAAGGAAAAGATAAAATCAACAGTTTCTATTGCATTTAATGAGAGTTTTGTTGCTCTTTAACATTGTCTTCATTTACATAGTTATAGACAATGTGCACACTGATTTTTGCTTTGGTTTTCTTCATTCTGAATTGCTCCATAAAGCTCTTCCCATATTTCTTCAAATTCTTCTTATGTGTCATCCTTTATGGCATACTATTCCATAATATTCTTACAAGACAATGTGATACAGTGACTAGAAATCAAGCCTTGGAGACAGTAAGCCATGAAATTCAAGGCTTGACTCTGACACATACTAGCTGAGTCACCATAAGCAAGTCAATTAATATCTCAGCACCCTCTGGCAACACTCCACAATCAAAAGTTACATGTGACTTGCCATCTGCATGAAGAGCTCCCTAAATTGATGAAATCACAATCCCAGACCAAAAAAGAAAACTAATAGATCACCATTTGTTCAGCCATTCCTCAAATACTAGGAACATGGCTTGCTTTCCACTCTCAAATAAGACAGCAACATTTTTGTATAGCTAGGTCTTTTCTACCTGCAAGGAACCTTCTTGGAACATTAACTTACCAATGAAATTACAGAGTCAAAGCATATGAACAATTTTCTAACGTGTCTTATATGCTATCAAATACATGTATGAGTCATGATACAAGCATGATCCAACATCCATAAACAACAACAGCAGAGGTCTTTCTTTTATAAAGATTTAGCATCTATCAATATCAAGGGCTATTAGATTATATCGTCTTTCAATGTGCTCCCAGAGGAAATAAGCAGTGTCAAGTCTGGAAGCTATGGTTTCCAAACAGTCTTGCTTATTACATGTTCACTCCAAGTCCATTTAGCAACTTCATCATTACTTTTGTAGTGTGAGAGGTTTGCTCTATCTTGCTGACTCCATGAATCATATTCATTAATTTCCAACATGGCAGTAAATAGCTGAGTGATATACTCATGCCTTTGAGTATTGTGGGTTCCACTAAAAAAATAAACAAAGAACTAACAGTAGACTCCTACCAAACTCATACCACAGTCTTTGCAGTGGAATGGTTCTTCATTCCAAGTGCTGGAGCTTGAGGAAGACTAAATCCAGAGATTCTAGTGTTTGATATAACCACTAAAATAAATCCAGCTTCCCTTAAAAAAAAGTCTAAATGCCATACTGATATTTTCACTAAAACTTTGAAAATATAATTTGTGCTTTTTTCCTCATTTAAGTTTCTCAGCTCTGTAGTAACTGGAATATGGTAAGGTTAGAAGTAGAAATGTTTTGTGCACCTATGCAATGGCATTTCCCTAAAGTCAGTCTCAGGAACAGCACAGTGAAAGACTTCCTTAATGACCTTATTTGCCCCTGACTTACCCCCATCAATCCTCATGTATGTACCTCCCATTTCTTAACATATGGTTTTCTTTACTAAATATGAGTGCCGATTAAGATCTACAACAGTGAAGAACAATTAGTAAATTTATGCAGTTGGATTTTATGCTTATCTTCCCAAAGATAATTGACAAAATATGTTGTGATTCAGGTTTTTTTTAGTTAAATCAAAGAGTTGACAGCCTCATTCTTTGGCATAAAATGTAATGTAAATGAAATAAAAACAATTTAAGGTATAATCAGGAGAATTTTTTTATTAAATTAGATAGTATTTGTAAAGTGCTTAGCATAGAACCTGGCACAGAGTGGGCACTTAGTAAATGTTTCTTCTGTTCCCTCATCAATTACCTGACAAAGAGAGAATGGCATCACAGTGGATAGAGAATTGGCCTTAACAGAAAGGCCTGAATCCAAGTCCTATCCCTAATACTACCTGTGTGACCTTGGGCAAGTCATTCAATCTCTTAGTGCTTGAAAGCAACTCCCTAAGATTGTAAGTTACAGAAAAATTGTCAAATTGCATTGGGAGAAAGATTTTCTTCACCATAGATTTCCCTACTCAAGTAAAATCACATATCCGGTCCCTATATGAGTGTTTTTAGGAAAATAAGTTTTCTCTTTTTTCTTTCCCCCTTTGGAAAATAGCTGGCATTTGAACTTCACCTAAAAGGTGGATAATATATTGAAATTTGTTGGGTTTGGCTAATTTTAAAAGATCTGTTTAATTCCTCCAATAAATGTTACCATTTATAATTTTTTAAAAGTTCTACTTTGTGTCTCTCTCTTACTTGAATTTTCTGTGTTAGAGTAGAAATTCATACAAATGATTTTCTCTCTTAAATTGTGTATTATGCCAATTAATGTGCAGGTGTGGGTTTAGTTAGTGTTCTCATGATTTGGATCTCCTTTCCTCAGGCTAAAACACTTATGTAAATTATAAGCATATACAAAGAAAATAAAACATGTGCAATATGTTCTATTCAAAAATAGTTTCATTCAAGGCCATATTTTGATTCACACTAACTGGCTTATCTGTTGCTCTCTGAACTCAAAAGTCCATCTTATGCCTCGACGCTTCTCTACAGAGGATTCTCAGTACCTAACAACCATACATTCTTCATCTTTGCCTTGCATAATTCTTATATTTCTTCTTTAAGGCCTAAATGTCAATTCCTCTTTGAAGGCTTTCTTAATTTCTCTAATGATTGGTGTTTTCTCCTTCCTCAAAATTAACTGGTTTTTTACTTACCTGCATTCATATTACATAACCAGTACAATATATAAGCTCATTGAGGGCAGGAAACATTTTGAATCCTTTGGTGCCCTGAATATAGGATGTGTTTCCTATGGGTTAACTGAATTGGATCAAAACAGCCTTCACTAAGGGCCTACACTGATGGCCCATCACACAATAGCGGTTACTAGAGTGTTCTCGGAACTTTGCCAGTAAAGTGCAAACCCAAAGAGGCCTTAGCCACCTGTAATGGCTTTGAAAAGAGGACTAGGGGCAAACAGTGTATTTTACTTATTTTCAGACAAACACCCTACCTAAGTTCAAAGACATTACTCATGTAACTGGTGGCCACAGAGTAACGAATTTTTCAGGCACAGCAATTCCTAAATATCTATTGCTAATGCATAAATCGGCTGCAATATGCATGAGGACAAGGAGGTGCTCACACGGAAAACCTGATAGGTCCTTGAAATATTAAAGCAAAATGCATTACATCTATAGTTCTCTATAATTGAATGCCACTTATATAAGCATACACACACATGGTTACTTATGTATATATATATTTTGTATATATACACACACATGATACTCAAATAACAAAGTCATTCCTTTACTACAAATCTCTGTTTCAAAGATCTTAAAAGAAAAAAAATACAATTTCACTTTTGCCACAGAATTCTCTACTAATGGGGGTGGAAAGTTTCTATACCATAATGGACAAATTTGTGTTTACACAAGTAGCATAGTTTCAGACTTAAAAGGAAGTTAAAATAGGAAAGAATGAAATGTTAATTAGAAAGGTCTAGACAAAAAACGCAAGTCACTCACATCTTTTACTAATGAGATAAATATGGTTGAAATTATTTAATACACAAAATAATGTAATGTTGCCTGGAAAACTTGAACCAGTCTGGAAATCTCATTACTATTTATATGATGAAATGAGATCAGCTGATCTCTAGCAGTGTTTGTGTCTGCATTTATCAATCCAGGTTGCTTTTATTTAAAGTGTTATGTTTAGTCACAATTTAAAGCAAAAATGAAAAAAGCTCTGAGAAAGAAAATGTGTGTACATACATGTATATATGTGTGTAAATGTATATATGTGCATCTATACACATATCCCATAATCCTTTACACTTACTTAACTAGTGCTGTCTTCTGCAAGAGTCAATAGTCTATAAGCATTTATTAAACTCCAGGCACTAATAAATGTGCCAGGAACTATGCTAAGCATGGAGGATACAATACGAGAAAAGAAAGACAATCTCTACTCTTATAATCCAATGACAGAAGACAATTCACAAAAGGAAGCTGAAAAGCAGAAGAGTGTGAGGAAGGTGCTCAATGAGGAGTATGATAGAGAAGACAGAGAAGCCCTAAATTAGTGCAGCCAGCTGAGAAATGAGATGCCTGAGCTGAATCCCCTCTTCAAATAGAAGCTTTGGAATTCATGGCTCCACCTTCCAAACAGAGAAGTAGAAACTATACATATATTATATTCTATAGGTAAAGTGCTATGCATTTCAGTCCATCTCTATGTTCAATTTATACAAGATGGAAAGGGAGAAAAAATGTAGAATTTAAGAAAAGAATAAAATTTTTACTATATGATACAGACTTTAGGAAATTGAAGCAAAATGAGTTCCTGTTCTTTGTGGCCTACATTCTTACACTAGATTATAAAATCCTTTTCAGATGCTTTTTATCATCAAGTTTGGTTGTCTACATTAAGTAGATCATCTGAAGAATTCTAATCCAATTTCACTTTATACTTGCAAATCAGTACAAAGGCCAAAAGTTCAATAGCCTTCAATTTAATAAACACTTTTTAAGCATCAACCATGTGCAATGCATTGGGCTGGATATTGAATTTACCAAGACAAAGACCAAAAAAAATGTTTTTCTCCCTCAAAGAATTTATGGAAGAAAACGGCCCTGCCTAATTTCTCCAGGAGATTCAACAATTTTGTAGATTTTTTTCTTAATCACTAAATCCATTTGATTTATGCTAAAAACCCAATTGTACACATTAGAATGAACAGAAAATCTAAGGAATCTTCCAATTTTTTTAATACATACTGACAGAGACTACAATTTATGAAAATTATCCAATTAACCTAAACATCCAGTTAACATCAGCATTACCTTCAAAAATCACCTACAGAATTGCCTCAGGAGACCATCTCAAATTTTCTAACTTCTTTACATTGAAATAATCATCTCACTTTGCATTTAATGTCACCAGTTAGCTTTCTTAGATGAACATTTTGTAAAACATGAAAAGTGACAGATTTATTGCCCCATTAGCAAAACAGCACAAAAATATATATTCTCATTCAACACCATTTTACTAAGAACTTAAACTCAAAATAATTTAGCATTTAAGATTTAGCAGGTTGATTGCCTTTAGTAGGTAGCGATGTCTTGCACATAAGAACTTGAGCTCCATTTGATTAGGTGATAATTCTCCTAAATTTCTAACATGGTATAATAACTTTTATGACTTTAAATTGCTTCACTACACTAATTCAACTTTTTTATTATATGAAGAATATAAATAAATTTCAAGGTTCCCATCACAGAATATTAAGTGAAATTTACAAGTTGGATTTCAAACTTTAAAATTTTGATTCTATTGAAAAAGTGCAATCTTAAAACACCTTTCTGGTACTTATAGCATATAATAATTAGAAAATAGAATAGTATTTTCTCTCTTTTGGTCTTTTTTCTGCTTTATATAGATCTGAATCAAAAAGCATATTGCATTGATTTAAATGGGAAGTCACAGAAGGAAGCTGGCTAAGAAGATAGTAGGTTAGCTCATAGCCTGTTCCCAGAATGGTCTGTCTAACAATGTACTTTGTTGTCACAATAAACTACTATGCACACAGATTTTTGTCTGTTTGGACATTTGGCTTGAAGTAAACATTCGGATCACTCAATCCAAATATGAGCTAGGCCAAAAGTTGCCTTAAGCATTGCCAACCCAATGCTAATTCAACTAGTAGCAACATGCTTCCCCCTGCCTTTTCCTTTAAAAAAATAGTTACAACTGTATTAAACTAAATTTGACGATCACACATGGAATGTGTTCAAGAGAATCACCTCTTTTCCAAAAGATTAGAATCTCATCTTAGTGTCACATCCCCTTATCTATTTTGGTATGTTTGCAGAAGTAAAGAGATCAAGTCATTGATGAATAATCCAATAAAGGAGCCAAGGTCTAAGAGAAGACATACAAACACTTCTAATTGGATTCAGGAAAAGGGAGAAAAAAAGTCTCCAGTGTAAACACTTAGCTTATTTTTGTGAGCTAACACTTTCTAAGTAGATATTCCTTCTTTGCTGATTACACTCTTATTGAAACAAGACCTGACCCACTTTCCCTGAGTGAACAGAAAGTTAGTGCAAGTTAATTGAGAAGATTGAAAGACTTTTACAATTATCTCAATATCTCAATAATTTTCTCTTTTCTATAGAAAATTATGCTAACTTCAAAACAAATATTTATATGCATACTATGTTTCAGGTTCTGTGCTAAGTGCTAGGGATACAAGAATAAAATATAGAATAATCCCTCTTTACAATGAGCTTACATGATAGGAGAAAAAAGGAAATTTATATATATATATATATACATATATATATATATAGAATGTATATATTATACACATACATATATTACATATATACATATATCAAATACAAAGTTAATAAATATAAATATACGCAAATGTTCTTGACACAAGGTAATTTGAGAGGGAAAGCACTACTGGTTGGAGGAATAAGAAAACATTTTGTGAGGATGATGCCCAAGCTTTGTTTTAAAGGAAGAAAGGAATGTGATGACGCAAAGGTATGAAGGGAGTACATTCTAGGCATAGTAGGCAGCCAGTGTATTAGAAACTTTGAAACATCAATATAAACAAATTGCTTGCTTAAAAGTTACTTATATTAAAAAGAACTATTTTCATGAACAGAGGGGATGAATTATGATAAAAGGTTTTTAAAACTGCCATAACCTTTAGAAGCAACTGATGACATAACAAGAATAAATTAAGTACAATATCCCATGTTTGTTATCAAAAGAAAATATGTAAAATGGGGAAACCCAGTTAAATAGTAATATATTGATGTTTTGGACTAAATTGGGAAGCACTGGTCTTTCCTCTCTGAAAAATAGTCTGGGAGCTAGTTTTCTACATTGCCCATAAATATAATATTGCCTGGTTATTTCTAAATACACAAGATTTGGCACTTTCCTACTTTCTATCCAGTTCGTCCACATGAACATCACCCAGCACCTAATAATGACCTGCATTTATATTGAAGACAAAAAAAAAGAAAAGAAAGATTGGACCAAGACCTGGAGGGGCAATAGTTAAAACATGCTTTATTCTTGCCAACCCAATTGGTAGGGAGAAAAAAAAACTCCTCCCACATGGCCCACCCCATACCTATTTATCTGTCACTTCAAAATACAAAGCCTGTTGAAAACATGGCAGAAGGGTAAAAAGTAGAGGAATTAAGACATGCATCAAGCCCTCTAGCTTCCTTCCTTTGATGGTGATGCACAATAGTGTACTGTTTATAGCATTCTTTCATTCCCTTGCAAGAGGTCTGACATACACCCACTTTGGTCTTCTGAAAAGATGCAGCCATCAGGAAAGAGGTTCAGAAACATTTGCTCATTTTCAGGATATTTTCTAATGTCTTTAGTCAAAGGATCCACCAAAAAAAAAAAACTACAGCATCCTTGGGCATCAAATTTGCATGTTCTTGAATCACCAGCTTCATCGTAACACATTCACATAAAATATGGTAAAAGCCTTTAAAAGTCTGCCAGGATTAATTTAACTCGTATTTATGGGCCATACTAAACAGCCAAGTTCAGCTCTAACAACATCATTAGCAATGCTGCACGTTAGTGGCCTATCCATCGTATCTGGAGTCCTTGCGACAAGTGGACTATGGAATTGGTGTATACACTTATGATGTGAGCCCAAAAGCTCACCTTCAGGGGAAATAATTTTATGTATGTGCATAGCAAATTTCCTGCAGAATTTCAGCATTTCAATGACAAACCTGATGGAAATCTTAACTCCATCAAATTCAAATTTATATGACAAATTGGAATTGTTTCAGGTTCTTCTTATCCAAACAGTAGTGGTCAAAATAATTAGTACTTTATCACAAACTATCTTCCTGCAAGGAGTTACTTTGCCCGTGAAATAATATCAGACTACTTCTTCTAACTATAAAACTGATAATTGTTAACATTCAAAAAGTGCTTCAAGGTTTACAAAGAGCTTTACACAAAGTATCTCATTTTCTCCTAGCAAGTGCCTTGTGAAGTAAGTACCGGGGTTATTAATATCTCCATATTGCAAACTGAGGCTCAAACAGGTTAATTGATTTGCCTATAATCATACAGTTACTGAAGAAGAGGAGGTAGAATTTGAACCTAGTTCTTTTATGACTCCAACTGTAGCTTTGAATCTACTACATTGTTTTTCTACCTCAGAAAAGCTTAGTGTTTATTTTTGCTGTCATTTCAGTCATATGCAACTCTTCATGACACAATTGGGTGTGTTCTTGGCAAAGATACTAGAATGGTTTGCTATTTCCTTCTCCAGCTCATTTTACAGAGGAGGAAACTGAGGCAAACAGTCTTAAGTCACTTGCCCAGGGTCACACAGCTAGTGCCTGAAGCCATATTTGAAATCAGGAAGACAGGTCTTCCTGATTCCAGGCCCAAAGCTCTATCCACTGCTTGACATAACGTTTATTAGAATATTACTAAAACTAACATTCAAAAATAGGAAGGCTAGGAGATAGCTTTTGATTCCTTAATATTTGGTTTACATGTGAGTTTGCTCTGAACATCAACTCATATAAACATAAATACTTCATTAATTTTAATATAGTCTTGCTTTTCTACAGAAATATTTTACAAATTTTCCAAACCACAAGAATAGCATCTTCCCAACTCACTTCTATTGTCTATTTGAAATGGTTGAAGGACCAAGTATCCAATGCACATACAGGGAGAAAAGTTGAGAAATGACCAAAATTAGAGGATAACTGATTTATGAGAGAGAACATGTGTAAATAATAAGTCCAATTTATTGAATATTGTAATGTTCCTATTTTATATGTTATCCGATGGAGACTGAGAGTGGAAATCTCTCCTCTGTCATGGTCTCTCTTGCCTGCCTGACCTACTCTCTAGTCAATTCCAACTTCTGTTGTCCATTGGCTCTACCCCAAAGTGAACACAACCTGCTGTCACAAAAGCTGCTACTCATTCATAGCATTGGAAGTTCGTTAAATTGATGCCAAAATACAAATGAGAAGGAAAAAAAACATGCTGGAAATATTTTACCTGAGTCAATATCACAGTATTAGGGCGGGAAGGGACCACATTGGTCAAATGGCCCAATCCATACCCCTCAAAGGAACTTCCATCTATAACATTTCCAACAAGTACACATCCAACCTCTGATTGAAGACTTCTAATGAGGGAAAATTCATTAGCTCACAAAGTAGACCATTTCACTTTTGGACAGACTTGACAATTGAGAATTTTTTTTCCTGATCCCAAGCCTAAAAGTGTTTTTGTTTGTTAGTTTTTTTGTTTGTTTTTGGTTTTTTTGCCTCTTTCACCCTTTGCTGTTGACTCTGCCCCATGGAATCAAAAAGAGCAAGCCTAACTCCTCTTCCAAATGAAAACTCTTCAAATATTTATCAAAACACCATAGATTTGGAGCCAGAGAAGGTTTCAGAAGTCATCTAATCCTCTCACTTTTTCTGACAGTTGAGGAAACTGAGGCCAAGAAAAATTAACTTACTTGTCTAAAGCAACACAGGTCATAAGTGGCAGGGCTTAATGACAACTACAAAATTAAATACAAGTTAGAGTGTTCTGGAAGTGAAACTGGTGAAATCACAAATAAATCTGCATCCTGATAAACTTGGCCCAGATAATCTAGCTCATGTGTAAATTATTTTCTCTCTTGTTCAACTATAGGCTTATGCCTAAAATTGAATTTGGAACTCTGAGTAATTTAAACACTTCACCACTGATGATTCTCAATTGTTACACCGTGATACTAGAAAATTTTAATAATTTGTCAAAAAAGAACATGTATTTTAGTAAAGAATGAAAACGCCATCACATCTAGTTTCAATTCATAAAATAAAGTACTTTGTATCATTTTAACAAGTAAACACTAACCAAATCACCTACTATGAAACTGAGGAAAAAAACTATTTTTTAAGAAATTGCTGCTCTGAAGCAGCAAAGTGATTTTATATGTGTGAGATCATATTTTGTATGATTTCAGATATGATTTCATTAATATGGGCATTCTCTCTCTACCATTGCTCATCACCTCTGTACACTTTCTGTACAACCAGTTCTTGTCCATGTCTTCCCATAAATCTTTTATAGAAGATCTACCCAAAGGTATAAGGTATAAGAGCTGCCCACTCTATGAAATGAAACACCCCAGAGGTTCATTCCTCCCTTCTCTGCTATATGCTTTCCAATCAAGGTCTTTTAACCTACTACCTCTCTGTTCTCCTTCTTTAGTTCACATCTTCCAGTTGGCTACCTCCCCCTCAAAAGAAAGATGTTTCCACCTCACTTCCATCCCACACCTCTCCTAAAAAAACAAACAAATAAAAAAATGGCATTTGAGTGGTAGTAGAACAGATATCATTAAGCCTTCTATCAGTGACTTTAGTCAAAGATTTCTGGCAAATATTCCTCACTATAGAATGGAAATCATAAAAAATTAACACTTATATAGCACTTTAACATTTGGAAATTATTTTCTATACCAAGGCCAAAACAAACATGTATGGTAGGTATTTGAGCATTGTTCCCATTTCACGGATGGGGAAATGGACTGTGGAATTTAGGAAAGATTCCGTGATTAACCCTTGCTCACATAGCCAGTGTCTGAGGTGGAACACAACAATAAAGATTAAAGAATAAAAGACCCTTTAATAAGTCAAACATAGTCACCTAATTTTACCATATTTACAACTAAAGTGTGAAAGTTATTTGAATATTTGAGCTTGTACCACCAGCCCCCAAAGTTATCACACTGCAGCTATGGCTTATAAAAATCCTATTCTATCGGCCCATGACATAGACATCACTTAAAAAGACATTTACCTCTGAACCTCAGCTAGATCTGTCTTATACTGAACATTGTAATGAACAGTGTTGCAGTAAGGAAAATCTTGGGCATTTTTTGTATATAAGTATCACTTAAGATTGTGTAAACTACTTCCTTTGAGATACACTGTGGCTTACTCTGGTGGGAGACATTATGTTTGATGTGTTGATATGTTTTTCAATCAATATATCAAAGTTTCTGGATACTTTATCATTTGTTATTAATATGCATAACAACTAGAATATATAAAGAGCTTTAACATTTGCAAAACCCTTTTACACAAGTGTCATTTGATCCTTAAATTAACAGTATGAGGTATATACCAGAATTATCGTCCCTATTTTACAGATAAGAGAAGTGAGGTTGAGAGAGGTCTTGACCCACTTCTTCCTGACTCCAGCTCTCCCGTACTATGCATTCTATCAACATTTCTCCTACAACTCACTTCAATCTATTTTCAATCACTTTGTACTACACGTTAAAATACATCTCTTCCAAAAGCAGTTATGAAAAATCATTATTGAATGCATTATAAGCCTCAGCACTGGTGGTAAGCTTCTGAGAAGGTGCCAAGAACATTAGGAATTCATGTCTAGTGCATAAAAAGATCATTGGGATCCAGATTTCCATTTCATAGCATTCAAACCAAACTTTGAATTTCAGAAGTATTATAAACACTGCACAATAAAAAGAGATAAAATAGTCAATAATGTTCCCTCATACATTGATTCACTTTCAAAACTGCTTGCTCTAAGAAGGAATTTCAAGGCCGCACAATTTAACTTCCCCTTAACAAAATAATTTAACAACATAAGACTTGCTATGCTGTTCCGACACACCATTCTTTCCAACTTTGGTGATTCGAAAGTCAGTCAACCTTAGAAGTTTGGGCTGTATTATTAAATGTGTTGGTTTTCCTGTAAAAACTCAATATGAATCTGTCGCATATAAATTTATATAAATCTATGAACTCCTTGAGACAATCTTTTTCATCTTACTTTGATCAGCCCCTTTGATTTGCCCTTTTGATCAGCAAAATATCAACCACATAGTAAACACTTAATAAATGTTTATTGACTGACTTGTTTATTGACCCACCTCTTGGTGGTCCATAGGTTGACTACTTCTTCAAAAGTATGGTCCTGAATTCACCTCAGTTATGTTTTAGAAAGAGGAAAAGAGGTATTCTCTTCTTGTCCCCTCCCCGCCACACATACATACATGCACACACATTCAATTCTAACAAAAAAATACATACACACATACATACACAAGAGTAAAAAGATGGGTTAAAGTCTTGATTCTACTGCCTGATACATGTGTGGTATTCGGCAAGTTTTTTTACCTTTCTATGACACAATCTTCTTATCTGTTAGATGAAAATGTTAGACTGGATAACATTTATGGTCCCTTCCAGTTTTAGATCTATCCTTTCTCAATAAAGGGGTTCCCATAATCAATGAGGCCCCACTTAACATAAGGAATAAGATACTTTAAGCCCTAGTACCTTTATCAGGTGAGAATGTGGCTGATTAAATCAAAGAACCAAAGGTAAAAATTAGGTGTGAACAATTTCTAGTCATGTCTTAGAAAGACTGAAGTATTTTTGGGCCACTATAAGAAGTCAGATGACTAGACAAATTGCCTCAAGGTAACAGACCTATATTCTTCTACAAAGCATGTGTTTTGGGAGCTGGGAGATTGGGAGGGGGTGTGGCATGGGAGGGGAGCCAGTGTTGGAGCAAGCTCAGAGGAAGTGTTATATTGCCCTCCCCATTAACTAGAGGATGACCTCATGAAATTCCAGAGGTCAGGAAATTTAGACTTCTCATTGGTATTAGTCACAGTTTTCTTGGACTATAGGAAGCTGAAGTTAGTATCACTCCCTAGAACCAAGACATTCCAAGAATAAACCAGATACACAAGAAAAGGCAACTTCAAGTTTCCTCAAAGGTAACAGACACTTGGATCCTCACCCTGCCTTCAGAGAGTTACACCCAATGGGAGCTTCCTGAGTACTCCACAGAGAGAGAAAAGGACTTCTCATGGTAAGGAGATAGAGTTTACCTGCTGATTACATCAGTTCCCTAAGTTGGGGCTCACTTTCCCAAAGTCACTTTGTGTGTGTAAGGGGAAGGTTTCTCCCAGACCTATGGTAGGATATTTCTATAACTTCCTTTTTATGCCAGCTTAAATACTCTTTTTCTAAAAGCTAATTAAATCTAGCCAGTTAATTGACTACACTGTACAATGCTGCTTCTGTAATCCTACCAATATGCCCTTACATATGGGTTGACTTTGGACACTCATTTCATAAAAGTACATGTTTTAATGGAAGAAGACTACATTTGTGGTCAGATAGCATAGGTTTATATCACATCTCTGCCACTTAGTACCCTGGGCAATTCACTCAATCTCTCTGTGCCTAATTTCTTCACCTATAAAGTAAGGAATTTAAAGTAGATGACTTCTAAAGTCCTTTTCATCTTTATATTTATGATCCCATGAACTGTTGTTGACTTTGTCATTTCAGAGGGAATTCTACTTTTCATTATGTCTTCATACAGTTGTCTCCTTCTGCATTCTCTACAACCAATTCACATCATTATTTCAGTTGCTCTTCTCTTAATTTATCTCAAATCCATTATGGTTGAAGTGCAGCAATAACAGTCAAACGAAATAGTCCACATCTAGTGTTACTATGACTTTCTACAGAAATATGAAAATCGTTCCTGTCTTGTTGGCCACTTCGGCTGTACCACTGGGTTGGATCCTTCAAGCCTTCAATTCAGGCTTCAATTTTTAGCAGAGTACGTATATGCTACAAAACATCATTTCATAAGGCTTATTAAACTGAAATATTTAAAGAATAAAACAAAGGTAGCAATAAAACTATCCCATATTTACTCAAAAAATTATTGAATGTGGTAGTTCCTTGTTTTCTAAAAGGTAACTACAATCTGTTTGCAGTGATGTATTGATGATGATAATAATAGCTAAGTTTTACAAAACACTTTGCATATATTATCTGATTTGATCCTTATAATAACCCTCAGCGAGCCAGTCAAACATTTATTAAGTGCCCACTAAGCACTAGGGAAACAAGGAAAGATAAAGAAGCTCAAAATCTAATGGGAGAAGTCAACACATTAAAAAGAAGATAAAAAGTGAAATTGGGGAGGGTCCTAGGTAGGGGTACATGATGAAGTCCTGTGGTCAGATGGGAAATTATGAGATGGCGGTCCTAGAACCTTTCTTAAATAGAAGATCTGGGAAGAGCTCAGCAGTATCCACATTCAAACCTTTCCGGGAAGAAAGAAGGAAGGTCCCAAGGTACTGGGTACTGGGGAGGTGTAAATTTGAGTTAATGTTATCTTGCTGGAAGATGAGTGTCTAGAGATAATGATGAAGTCCAAGTAGGAATCCAGGTGGGAAACTGTGAGGTTTATCCCTTGGGCCCCCTTCTATTTTTATACTATTATTTATCTTATACTATTATACTATTATTATCCCTGTTTATACAGGTTATACTATTATTATCCCTGTTTCTACAGATGAGGAAACTAAGGCTGAAATAGATTAAATGAACTACCTAGGATCATAAAGGTAATGCCTGAGAAAGAATTGAGACCCAGGTATTCATGACCCCAAGCCCATTGTTCCATCCATTATACCACTTGGCTGCCTCAACTTCTACTTTCTGACCCTTACTAACTCTACCAACTCTACCAACAAATCAGAACTCTACCATCAAATCAGTACCATTTAAGGGACTACACCAGGGGTGAGGAACCTATGGTGACATGAGGCCTTCTGAGTCCAAGTTTCACAGAAAAAATCCTTTTATTAAGGGGATTTGTTCTGTAAAGTTTGGAATCAGTCAAAGGGCCAAACTTGAGGACCTAGATAGAGGACCACATGTTTCCTCGAGGTCACCGGTTCCCCAATGCTGATCTACAGTTATTCAAGCAAACAGATTTCACAGCTTCCCTTTTTTCCCCTAAATGATAGGACCATATATCTCACCCTCCCCCACCAAAGAACCTCTTTGAGAAGTTATAATATACAAGGTGATTGTGGCCAGGGTCTATATCTTTTGTCCTGAATACATATCTCATGGTCAAGTTTAGGCCTCCACACCCTAAAAAGATACTCCTAAAAGAAAACCTGAGGCTCAGCTGCCCATTCCACAGAGGGTTAGTCTCTTTCATAAATGAATTGCCTGCATGCCTACCTCTCACTTGGAGCTGTTTTGCTAAAATTGGAGAGGGAAATTTTTGATTAGTCTAACAACTAAAGCTGAGATTTTGAAGAATAGAGGTGAACATCAATTTTTCTCTGTTTTTCTCCCATAGTTCAAGAAATAAGAAGACCAGAGGAAGGAATCCTAAGACTCTTTCCCCTTCCATACACCTTAAAAATCAGCAACCCCAAAATAGGACCAGAAATTTCCATCAGGTATTTTTGTTTAGGGAAATAGAACCCTAAACTAGCTATGTTATCTCATACTACTAATGTCTTTGTACAGTTCGTTAAATCATTCAAGATGAAAATGAACCAAATATATATGTGTTTGCTTAGATCCTTCTCTTAGAAAACAACAGAACATATGGGGGAAAATTAAAACTTTCCATTCAATTCAGTGAATATTTATTCCGGTTCCTCTTTTCTATACAAATTCAGACTATCCTTATTATAACTAATATATTTGGAGGCAAATATTTGTATTCTGGTTCATCATATAATGTATTGGCAATATATTTTAATATATTTATATACATATATTTTAATATATTTAATATATATTACAAATATATTACCAATAAAAGGCATAAAACATTTATATAATGTTTTATAAAAACAAGCCATATTATTACATATTTAATATATTTAATCTGTTATGACATTTTCTTAGCATAACATTTAGCATATTATCATTAAGTTATCTGATAAACATTTATTAAGTACCTACTATGTGACAGCCACCTGTGCTAAGCACTATTGATATGATGATAGCAATGCTGTGTGGTTGTTTTTGCCTGGGCCTGTTAGCTGTGATCTGAATCTGTGTGGGGAACTCCTGAGCTGGAAACTCCCTTCACCTGTTCAGATGGTAAACTCAACTTCCACTACATCAAAGCTTGAGATGCATAGCAGCTGAATAGGATAATACTTCTTTTTTTTTTCCACAGGAATTGCTTACATGCAGTAACTATGCCCTTGAAAGTACTCATGCAAGGAACCATGAAATGGGTTATCCCTTGTTTTGCAAAGTCAGCATAGTAGTGCGGATAAACAATCAGCTTGGAGCAAGAGGCCAAGGTCATACAACATCCTCACTACAGACATTTTATAGTCAAACCGAAAGCTTATTGGGAATCCTGTGCTGTAAGTTGTCACCAAATTCTGCTATCCTGATAATATACTCTCAAATGATTTAAGAAGGAAAACTTGATATCTGAAATATTGAGAATATGCTAGAATGGAGAAAGACAGTTAAATTGAAAAGTGAACTATTAATGGCATATCAAGTTAAAAAATACATACACACAAGTGTATATATACATCTATATCTGCATATATATATATATATATATACACATACATATACAAAAACATAAGTGTGTAACGGGCATGGCAAGGCTGATATCTAACTCTTGAATCAATCCTAATAAGGAAACTGGTCCTTATTAAATAATAAGTACTCATGATGGGCAGCTAGGTGGTACAGTGAATAGAGTGCCAGGTTTAAAGTTAGGAAGACCAGAGTTCAAATCCAATCTCAGATATTTACTAGCTCTATGACCCTGGGCCAGTCATTTAACCCTGTTTGCCTCAGTTTCCTCATCTGTAAAATGAGCTGGAGAAGGAAATGGCAAACCACTCCAGTATCTTTGTCAAGAAAACCCCAAATGTGGTCTTGAAAGTTGGACATGACAGAAACAACTGAACAACAATAACGACAACTAATAATAATAATAAAGTGGTGATAATAAACAACAATAATAAATCTTAAAGGAAAATGATTTAACAAACGCCAAGCACATTGCGAGTGCTTATGTATACAAAGCACAGTACTAGGCATAAGAAGACAATATGCAAAATTGAAACAAAGATCCCCACCCTTCAGGAGCTCATGGTTCCCTTTGAGGGTCAAAATATACATGCACAACAAAATGAGAGATCAGTGACAAAGGAAAAGACTGGGAAGTTTAACATAACATGGTACAAACCGATACTTAAGGTACAACAAGATAAAGTTAATATGGCAGAGAAGAGAAAACTCAGGACTCCGTAGCTGACTCTTTATCCCCAAGACCACATTGCTACTGACTGACTAAGGGTCAGGAGAGTCCTGAATTGCAATATTGCTGCTGACACTTATGAACTGTGTGCATGGGAAAGTCATTGATCTCTGAGCCTCAGTCTTGTCATCCATAAAATAGGAGTGCCAAAGTGACAATCAGCCTTGGAATCAAAATCAAGGTTCAATTCTTGTCTCTGACCCACAATAGGTATGAAACAATGTGCAAATCCCTTCATGTCTCAGTGCTCCCAGGAAACCCCTCTGAGGCTTTGAATTTCAGACTAAATAGATCTTTGGAGGGAATTTTCCCACAAATTCCCTATACCAGGACACTCATAAGACCAAATCCTCCTCCGCCCCAAATATATATAGCACCTATTTCACAAGGTATTTATAAAGACCAAATACACTTATATGAGGAGAGTCCTTTGGAAACCCTAGAGAATTAGCTATAAATGTCTTCTATTATTTTTGTGGTGGTTGTTTTTGTTGTTATTAAGTCCATTCTTTTTGCAGCTCAGCTCCAGAAGCCTGAGTGTGTGAAGAGGCTGGTTAAGAATGTGATGCATATTCCGACTCATAAAATTATATGTAAGCAACTGCTGGATGGTGAGCTGAATGAGAGGAATTAAGAGCAACATGAAAAGAAAACACGTTCCATACACAGAAGAAAGCATAAAGTGAAACAATGTGGAACAACTATCAATTTCTGAGAAGTAATAGCAGAAAAGGAACTTTGCTAGCAAAGGACAGTGAGACAAAGACATCTAGCTATTACCTCTGAGCCAAAAGCCAAGTACACTTACAGGTCCCACAGTCAATGACCTTAATTACCAAGTGTGGGACAGATGATATGTTCTCAATAAGAAAAATCATTCCTTTCAGTTAAAATTTTATGGTTAATGGGGACATTATCAAATATCTGTATAAGAATGTTATTAATATGCAATAGTTCATATTCATTTATAAGATATAATGGTTATGAAGCTTCTGGATGAGTGTACCAAATCTTATGTTAGGCAGATTAATAAATGATAATGAATCCCCATAGCAGAGAAGGCCAAATAGATAATCGTGAACTATGTTTACATTCAGATTTGCAAGGTTGTTTGCTTAATTAAGGCCAGTAACATTCGTTTTCCTTAATATTTTTGCTTCAGGCTTGCTGAATCAACTTTAAATTGGTTGATTCACCACTTGCAAGAATAGTCCATGGAGTTATGGTACACTGCCACCAGGTTCAGGGTGGGTGGAATGGATACTTGTCCAACTTCTTTTAGCAGTGTCTGTGTGTCTGAGATCCTGATGAAAACCATTAATTTTTCAACGTTTTCTGTTAAAACTCTTATTCAAACAACAGAAAATGTAAGAATATTATTAGATTCTTTATCAAAGTGGACACACAGAGCAAATTTTTTGAAGGAAACAAGGTCTAAGATGCAATTTGGTATACAGGGTGTTCCTAAAGTCTGGACACATAGGCAATTGACGACAATGTGGAGTTATTGCATTGAGTTCACGTGTATCTTGCAAAGCGCATCAACATTTGCGTCACAAATGAATTGAAGATGTTATTAGTTAATATTGCAATTAAATAAAATATTGTTGAAAATTTCATTCATTTCATTTCTTGAAAATATGCATTTTTGCCTAAGTATCCAGACTTTAGGAACACCCTGTATTTTACAATAGTCTCTATCATCAATCATATCCTACTCAAACTTTGATCTTGTGATTGGAATGGATTCTCTGCCCCATATTCCTTCTTACAGCTAAGAAGAAACTTCCATGATTATAGAACTTCAGAAAAATATGGCATCAGAAAGTCTGAGCTGTTTTCCCCAGTTGTCTCAATTTTCTTTTCTTATAACCACTCTGTTTTCTACTTGAGAGGCCATATTTTGAGGCAACAAAGACATAGATTTCAATATCCCTTCTAACATTTACTAGCTGTGTGGCCATGGATAAGTCATTTAATCTCTCTGAGCCTTGATTCCTTTCTCTATAGAATGGATTTAGGGTGATGTGGGCTCAAAGGCTTCCCTCTGACAGACTGGCTGTCTGACTCTGGGCAAGTTAGTTAAGTGCCCCAGACAACTGAGGTATAGGATAGAGCTGCCTTGCTAGGGGGAGTTCCCTACAGCCAAACCAACAGAGATCCAAACCAACACAACAACAAAAATTTTGCTTAGGTGTTTGGAGCCAATTCAAATGAAGGCCTTTCCTTTTACTTTCTACATTTCAGATCAAGTAAAAGGCTGTTGCTATCTTAATTACCCTGCATCACTGCTCCACATATGGCTATGCAGAAAGTGAGAGAAAAGACCTGTAGCTAGATGGATGATGCTTTTCATTTAGGATAACCTGAAGATGATGGCAGATGATGTCAGGAGGCAACTTACACCTCAAGTGAAGCAAGAACAGAAAAGCTCTTGTTCTAACAGGTATTGATCATCAAAATGCAACCTAGGTATTCTCTGAACTTCGTACACATGAATATGGAGTTGATTGGGGCTGTCCACAACCCTCACTGGGCATCCCACACAGTGTCAGATCAGTTCCATTGCTTTGTTATTTTACAAGCCTCTGATTTCACAATGTTGTTCTTTGAATTTCATCTTTGCCTTAGCAATCCTACCTTCTATTATACTAATTTGTGTTGATATCCTATCTATGTCAATTCCTCCTGATATATTGGGAGCAACTTCAGGGTGTTTCTTTTCTATTTTTTATACTACCAAAAGCTAACTAGGGAAAGGTATTTAACAAATGTTTGAGAACTGAATGACTTGGTAGCATGAACATGTGCAAGTACTAGATGGCTGAGTCTGGTTTCTTATCCCAAAATGCAACACTATCAAAATTCAAACCTACTTGTAGAAGTGCAAAAACATTTTCATGTACTCATGGTCACAGCAGAATCTCTTTATTTAAAGAATTAATCTTCACTAAAATAGTATAATTTAGTGATCAATTTTCTACTGTGGCTAAAGCTCCTATTCACTTTATCTATGACAGCTACCACAAAACGACAACAAAAACCATTGTAATATACATGAGAATACTTGTGAGTTCATACAGAATTATTACACAAAGAAATAAAAAGCTATAGCTGCCTAATCATTCATAGCCATACCTCTCTTTCAGATATGGCATTCTAAAGCAACAGCAAGTCCTCTGTGAGATAATATTTTGAAGAGAGCATAAAGAACTGAATTTAATACTAGGGTCAACAGTTTATCTGATATGTAAATTTGATACCACCGATACAGCCCATTAAATCTTCTGATGTCAGAGAATATGAGTTGCTAATAAACTTTAGGCTGATACTGGTATTTTGTCTATATAGAAAAACCATTTGCCTTGTAAAGTCTATCTGATATTCAGTACATTACAATAAAGTAATAGTATAATTCTCCCTTCACAATATAGCAGTTGTTATTCAAGATGACAGCTCCAATAGGTCTCTTCTTTTTCAAATGAAATGCCATCACATTTTTAATATATTTTCATTACAGCATAATGCACAGTATAAGAATGATGGCTAACCCAAAAAAGACTACAGATCTTGGGGAAATTAAACATAGTAGGAACTCACCAAGAAGGTAAATGATTTCCAAGCTTTGCTCCCATTTATGCCCAACTGTGATTCTGTAGCCTGAATGCATTATCTTCATCATCATTTAGTCATACTTGAATTGTTACATCAAAAAGCAGCAGTTTTGAACCACTGTCCCCAGTTCATCGCTGCCATCCCTGTAGCTTCCTTCCTATTCATATTCATCACTTTTAAGAAGAGAGGAATTCCATTCCAGCATAATATTTGGGGCAGGGAAAGTTTTCATTCCTTTGTGCTTGTCCACTAACTACTCTGCTAATCAAATTCTTGGCATGCAGAGTAGGTTACCTAATCATCTGAATTATTCATTTGTTAATATGATTTTATATATAGCATGAAAGTTTCTTAGTTTGTCAGAAGTTATAGTCATATTTGTCTTCAAAATTTTCTTCTGATAAATTGTGTCCAATATTAATATCTTAAAGCTTTCTTTCCATCTAATTTTCCATTAAAATAAAACTTTTAACATCTAACAAACTTAGACCAGAGACATAATATAACTTGTCATAGAGAAATCATTGTTTTCCTTCAACTATACTTACAAGACTCTTACACTATAAAGCCTTGGTTATGGAGGAGGTACTAGTTGGACCTCATAATTTAATTTCTACTTGTTTTGGTTACCTATCAAAATATTTTATCCACAGATGCACAATTAATAGAATTAGATGGAAGACTATGGGAACATAACTTGACTTATTCTAAGTAGCCCTTAATAATGTAATTACTTACTCTTCTAAGTGAAAAAAAAATTAAAAGAATTTTAGTTGTTTAAAATCTTGAGGCCAAAACAAAGGTTACATTTCGATAAGAATTTGTATATTCTACGTCTGCATATACAAAACTGTGCATTGGGAGAAAAGTGTTGGGTTTTCATATGAAAATGACACCATACTTCAAGATTTTATTTCCAAGGGGGTGGTGATGGATTTGGACTGATTTACCCACACTCTTGTCACTTCAAAGGCATGTGTTTTTGAGACAGCTGCCTGAGATTAGGGGTGTAGTCTCTAGCCACCTAACAATGCAAAAAAGGCCACACACAAGTTGCACACATGACCTCAGCCTCATTTTCACTGCTCTAACCAACTAAAGCTAACTAGGCACAGACAAAATACATATGCAAATGACATACATGAGTTCACAAATTTAAGAGGGAAATACTTATTTTGCAATTATACCTGTGCTGGGTAGATTAAAGTGTAAAATTCTCTTCGGAATTTATGAGTGACCTAATAATATCCACATGTAATACATACCTGTTTTACACCATTTTGGGGAAGGATCAATTTGTCATTCTATTCCCTTTCCTAAAGCAGGAGTCCAATCCAACCCTGGATACATTATTGATATGGAAATGAGTGTAATTAGCAGCCTAAATGATCTGTTATTTATGATACAAGTCAGAGCAGTAAATCACCAATGGTTCGCTATCATTACTATGCAAATAGAAAGAGGCAGTTAATGGTCCATGTGTTAAAAACAGGCCACTTGCTTGCTCATTTGAGAAGGAAAGGCAAGGGTGAGAGTTTAAGGTAGAGATGACAGTTCATCATATTGTCAGTCGCACCATAGAGACACAGAAAAACCAAGATATAGTCTCAGAATAGTCATCCAGTTTTTAATATTATATACTTTACTTTTTAGCACATGCTGCTTTGAATTAATTTCTAATAGCATTAACAAATCTTTCTTCACTTCTTTGTCTCAGTTTGTATGACTAGAAGTGAAAATAAATCTACTTATCTTCTAAGACTATCTTGAGAATGTGTGCTGGTGTGTCTCTAACTATCATATCATTTGGGAATACTACTATGAAGAAAATCCTCTATTATAAAATAAAATATCATCATTAGTCATGGCATTCACTTCATTGTCCTACACATGCACTCTATTTTCCTGTAACCATGAAAACAAGAAGGGATTTGAGTCCCTGCGTTCCAAAAGAAATCACAGTGGGCCTAATTGGAAATCATTCAGCAAACCTCAGAAAAATTGCTCAGCCTTGATTCTTTAGCGCCTTTTTTGTTTGGCTTTCCAGGGAATGTGTGCTTGTGGGAGAACTTTGAGTGCATTAGCACCAGGCTAGTGCCTGCCTAGTGATATGAGAACAATAGACGGATGGTGTACAGAGCGAAGCTTACAGAGGGTCGGGGGAGGGGTGGGGCAATCACAACTTTTGCATTTTGCAAGCCCATATTTTTATGGGAATAATGGCATTGAAAACATTTGGAGAGCTTCAGTAAGTATAGAACTTAAATGGTCTAATAATGCCTATATGTCAGCAGTGTGTGCAATTTCAAACCTGGAATAAGTGTGTACTATCTAAACTAATAGTTGTAAATATAGCCGTTAGCTGAAAAACCACTTATTTAATCTTTAGGTTATTTTTTAAAATCTACCAGGGTTAAGTGCCATTTGTAAGGACAGAGAAAGGAATAGCCAAATGCAATCATATAGAAAAATGAGTGGTGCCCTTAATTTGAGATGGAGTATGGTATACTGGGAACAAAATAGGTATAGGATTTGGAGTTAGATTGTGCTATTTTACTAGCAATTTACTAGCTTTGGGATTCTAGAAAAAGCTTTTAACCTTTGGGATTGAGTCTCCTTATCTGTTATCATCAAATAATATCTCCTTTAAAGTTCATGCTGTCCAACTTTGTCACGTTCTCTCGATCTTTATCCGCATCAACTCTCAGAATTTTTTGGGCTCAATAATTTGGAGTTATGCAAGAAATTTTTTTTCATGTATTTTTACCCAGAGCCTTCATTACACAAATAATAACCAAAGGAACTCCATGGCAGCAAGAAAAGATCCATATGTATGGAAGTGTGACAGTCTATGATTCTGCCATCCTCATGTGATTTAAAAAAAAACCTGGAGATAAGATATTTGCCCAAAAATTGTGAACTGGCTTATCATATCATATTAGTATAATGAATTTTTGCTGCTTTATTGAATGACAAATATGAAAAATTCAGAGAAATGTGGGAAGATTTAGTATGGAGTTTTACAATTTTTTAAGAAGTCAAAGGCAAAGGAATACACATAATGATTTCACAAATAAAATCAGTACGAAAAACTGTTCAATGTTAGTACTTTTGTTAAATTTAATGTAATAAACTAACATTTTTAGAAGGAGGGGAGGGGAATGTATATTATAAGAGGATTGGTTTGGAGTTTCTGTTGTATCAAACAAAAATGTACTAACAAGTTGATCGATCTAAAAAAGAAAACAGAAAGTCTCCCTCCATGATTTTGAACTCTGAAATTCTTTTTTTAAACACAAGTTTCCATCTTTCCACCTCTTCTACACTTTTATTCCCCTCATAATTATTTGTTATCCTTATGTAACATGTCTGACTCTGGTTTCTCCTTCTTGTTGAAGTCAATTTCTTCCTAGTCTGAGCTCTCTACAAGTAGCTATTTCAATGGCATCTCCTCTACCCTGGAATCCCTTGTAACCTTCAGCATGTACTATTTCAGCTCTGCTAACCTTCCTCTAGTTACCCCTTCCAGATGTATCTTTTACCCTGCCTCCCATCCCTACACAGAGAGGTGAAAGGAATGCTAGATTTAGAGACAGAGAATTTGGGTTCCAATGCTATTTACTACTTGTATGATGTCAGACAAATCACTTGACCTCTCTGCATTGTTCAGTTTCTTTCTTTGTATAGTGAGAATTGAACAAAGAGATCTCCAGTCTCTTCTAGCCCTAAACCAATCTCCGTCCTTCAGATATGAATTAAACTCTTAAAGCTGGATGGAAATTTCAGAATCATCCGGATTAGAGGTTTTTTGTCATGGATGCCTCCCCTTAGCAGACTGGTGGTGACTATAGGCCAATTCTCAGATTACTATTTTAAATACGCAATATTAAATATATAAGATTAGAAAGGAAACCAATTATGCTGAAATAAAAGTCATTAAAATTTTTTTATAAAAAAGTTCACTGACCCCAGGTTAATGACCCATGATTGAGACTAACTCCCTTTTCAGAGTTGTCAAGTAGCACATCCAATGTCATACAACTAGTTAATTTTTTGGTCTGTATGTTTTGCTTAGTCTGTGTGTTCTTTCTGTGCCCCTTCATCCAAGAAGAAAAAATGAATAATCTGATTTTGAATGCTCATTTTGACTCTATTCATTTCTTCTCACTTTAGGAATCTCTTCCTAGGAAAACTCTGCCTCATCCCTCCTTCCCCAAACAAGAGATGGCCTGGCACAATGGAGACCACACTAGATTTGGAGTCAAGACAATTGCTAGCTGTGTGACACTGGGAAAAATCATTTAACTACTCTGTGACTCAGTTTCCTCATCTGCAGACTGATGGAGTTGGACTTCATGGTCTCTTAAGTTTCTTTTCAGCTCTAAATCTATAATCCCATGACCATCAAGTAAACAAGCATTTATTAAGCAACAACTACATGCCAAGCATTGTGCTAAACTCTGGAGATAAAAAGAAAAGCAAAAAAAAAAACAGTCATTCTTTTTTTAATTAGATTTTTTATTTTTAGTTTACAACACTTATTTTTACATGTTCTTGAGTTTCAAATTTTCTTCCCTCCTTTCTCCCCCAAAAGACACCATGCCGTCGCTATAGATTCTACATAAACCTTCCCATTAAACTTATTTACACAATAGTCAAGTTGAAAAGAATTATGACCAATGGAATGAATCATTAGAAAGAGGAAACAAAAGCAAAAAAGAAGAGGAAAAAAAGAGAGCAAATAGTTTGCCTCAATCTGCATTCAGACTCCACAGTTCTTTCTCTGGATGTAGCTAGCTTTCTCCATCATGAGTCCTTTGGAGCCCTCTTTGAGCCTTGCATTGCTGAGGAGACCCAAGCCTATCAAAGTTAGTCATCACAGAATCAATACACCTGTAGTTGTGTACAATGTTCTCCTGGTTCTGCTCCTCTCACTCAGTATCATATCATGTAGGTCTTTCCAGGTTATTATGAAGTACATATGTTCCCCATTTCTTATAGCATAATAGTATTCCATTGCATTCATATACCATAACTTGTTCAGCCATTCCCCAATTGATGGGCATCCCCTTGATTTCCAATTCTTTACTACTACAAAAAGATCCACTATAAATATTTTTGTATATACAGGTCCCTTTCCCACTTATGTGATCACTTTGGGATATACCCCTAGGACTGATATTGCTGGGTCAAAGGGTATGCACATTTTTATAGCCCTTTGGGCATAGTTCCAAATTGCTCTCCAGAATGGCTGAATCCAGTCCTTATATTTAAGGAGCTCACAGTTTAATGAGAGAGGGAACATGAAAACAACTATATACAAACTAGATAAGCAACAGAGGAAAGGCACTAGAATTAAGTGAGGTAAGGAAAGGTTTCTTACAGACAGAAGTAGAAAATTAGCTAGTATTTGAAGGAAGCCAGTGAAGCCAGGAGGTGCAGACAGAGAAGAAGAGTATTTCAGGGTTGAGGCGCAGCCAGGGAAAATGTCCAGAGTTGAAGGATGAAGTGTCATGCAAAGACCAGAAAATGGGCGAGTGTCGCTGGATCACAAAGTACATTGGGAGACAAGTAGATGTTAAGTTTTAAGAAGAATAGAAAGGTAGGAGGAGGCCAAGTTATGAAAGACTTTCAACACCAAATAGGATTTGATATTTCATCCTGGAGGCAATAGGGAGCCATGGAAGTTTAGGTAATAGGAGGGAGGGTGAGGTGGCAACATGGCACAACTTTTAGGTCAGGAAACTCACTCTGACATCACAGTAGAGGATGAACTAGAGTGGAGAAACACTTATGTCAAGAACACCAATCATGAGATGACTGTAATGGTTTAGGTGTGAGGTGATGAGAACCTGTACCAGGGTGGTGGCAGTGTTAAAGGAAAAAAGGGGGTGAATAAGTGAGATGTAACAAAGAGTCAACAGCACTTGACAAAAAGACTGGATATGAGAGTGAGAAAGAGTGAGAAGTTGAGGAAGACACCTAGGTTTTGAGCTTGGGTGATGGGGGGAAGGTGATATCCTTGACAGTTATAGGAAAATTAAGAAGAGGAGTAGGCTTTGGGGTAAAAAGTATGAGTCCAGTTTTTGGAGACGTTGAGTAAGAGATATCCAGAGAGCATCTAGCTTTGAATGCCCAACAGACTGTTGGAGATGTAAGACTAGATGTAAAGAAAAACTAGGGTGAGATAAGTAGATTTAGGAATTGTTAGCCTAGTAATTATATTTGAATCAATAAGAGCTGATGAGATCACCAAAGAAATAGTATGGAGGAATAAGAGAAGGCCCAGGAAAGAACCTCAGAAGACACCCATGGTTACTTAAAAATAAATAAACAATTATTAAGTACATAATATGTGCTAAGTTCCGGTGATAAAAATAAAGAAAAGAAAGCCAATACCTGCCATCAAGGAGCATATACTCTAATGGGCAAAGACAATACATTAA